>NW_022436951.1:23112270-23406739 GCF_009761245.1 Sapajus apella | reverse complement strand
GTATATATATATATAGCTCCTGTTAGTTCTGTCCCTCTAGGGAATCCTTACTAATGCAAATTTTGGTACCAGAAGTGGTTCTAGAGGAACAGAATATTAAGAATGGAGTTCTTTCATTGGTTTTGGGGTTTCTGGAGTTGGCTGTTTAATATGATTAGACCCAAAATTGCTAAGGACTCTACTGCTGATTGTTTAGAGAATACTGATAGTCCTTGATGTGAACTGTTTAGAGAATTATACAAAATAAATGCATTCCTGATTCACCGCTCATGAGAGGCAAGGAGTTTAGTGACTCTATACGTAATACCTTTAACTATGTATGGAGAGCTAAGGAATATAATGAAGCTGGTTGATTGCTCCTAAGTTCACCAGACAAAGTGGTGAAATAAAATGATGAACTCAGAGACTCTAACTCCTGGCTTCAGAAGCAGATACTGAGCCTCAGATCTTCTAAGATTGTCCTGAGTGAGAGTCTTATCTCCTGTAGAGAAAAAGCTGAAATTGTAGAGAAACAAGCATAAGCTCTCATCATGCGAGTGGCTGACCTGCAACAAAATGTGTCTGCACAGCTTCGCCAGGTGTCAACTATTAAAGTAAGGACATTAATTGGAAAAGAATGGGACCCTGCAATTTGGAATGGGGATGTGTGAGAGGACCCTGATGACACTGGGGACACTGAGTTTGTAAACTTTTTTGAAACTTTTTTGCCATAAGAAACAGTTTTTCATCCCCAGTACTATCAACATTTCCTCCCAAATGTATGTTCCCATCAGCTTTTCCACCTTTGTCTCAGGAGATAAATCCTTTGCTGCCTGAGGCAACAGTGATGGCCTCCCCTGAGGCAGTTGCCAGGCAAGATAACATTGATTCTTCTCAGGGGGCATCCCCACACGCCTGTTTGCTTCTAGACCTATAATAAGACTGAAGTCCTTATGGGCCCCTGGAGGTGAGGTTGAAAGTGTGACCCATGAGGAGGTGCACTACCACAGAAAAGAGCTGTTTGAGTTTTCTAATTTCTGTGAACAGAAATCTGGAGAACAGGCATGGGAATGAATATTAAGGGCGTGGGGTAATGGTGGAAGGAACAGAGTTGGATCAGGCTGAATTTATTGATTTGGGCCCACTAAGTGGAGACTGTGCATTTAATGTTTCAACTTGGGGAGTTAAAAAAAAAGGTTCTAATGGTTTATTTGCATGGTTAGCTGGAATATGGATTAAAAGATGGTTCACTGTGAGTGAGCTGGAAATGCCTGCTCCCCTTTAGTTTAATATATAGAGGAAAGGATCTAAAGGCTTAGAGAGTTTGGGATGGTGGAGTGGATTAGTCACTTTAGACCTACTCATCCCAACTGGTAGAATCTAGAAGATATATCCTTGACTAATGCCTTGTGAAATAGATTTGTGAGTGCATCACTTTTATCTTTGAAGAGCCATATAATTGCTCTTCTCTGTATGTCAGATCTAACAGTGGGAACCGCAGTCACTCAACTACAAAACCTAAATACAGTGAGAATAATTGGATCCCAAGGTGGAAGGGGCCAAGTGGCTGCACTCAACCATCGAAGGTAAGATGGGCAGAACTTCAAGCAGTGCACCTAGTTGTGCACTTGGCATGGAAGGAGAAATGGCCAGATGTGTGATTATATGCTGATTTAGCCAGTGGTTTGGCTGGATGGTCAGGGACTTGGAAGAAGCATTCTTGGAAATATGGTGACAAAGAGATTTGGAAAAGAGGTATGTAGATGTACCCCTCTGAAGGGCCAAAAACTGTGAAGATATTTGTATCCCATGAGAGTGCTCACCAATGGGTGACCTCAGCAGAGGAGGATTTTAATAATCAAGTGGATAGGATGACCTGTTCTGTGGACACTACCCAGCCTCTTTCCCCAGTCACCCTTGTCATTGCCTGATGGGCCCATGAACAAAGTGACCATAGTGGCAGGGATGGAGATTACAATGTGCTCATCAACATGGACTTCCACTTACCAAAGCTGACCTGGCTATGGCCACTGCTGATTGCCCAATTTGCCAGCAGCAGAGACCAATACTGAGCCCTCGATATGGCACCATTCCTCATAGCTACCTGGTGACAGGTTGATTATATTGGACTTCTTCCATCATAGAAAGGGCAGAGGTTTGTCTTCACTGGAATAGGCACTTTCTCTGGATATGGGTTTGCCTATTCTGCACACAATGCTTCTCCAAAACTACCATCCATTGACTCACAGAATGCTTTATCCACCATCATGGTATTCCACACAGCATTGCTTCTGACCCAAGCACTGACTTTATAGCTAAAGAAGAGTGGCAGTAGGCTCATGCTGATGGAATTCCCTAGTCTTACTATGTTCCTCATCAACCTGAAGCAGCTGGATTGATAGAACAGTAAAATGGCCTTTTGAAGTCACAGTTACAACGCCAACTAGTTGACCATACTTTTCAGGGCTGGAGCAAAGTTCTCTAGAAGGCTGTCAATGCTTTGAATCAGTGTCCAATATATGGTACTGTTTTGCTAATAGCCAGGATTCATGGGTCCAGAAATCAAGGGGTTGAATTGGAGGTAGCACCACTCACCATCACCCATAGTGATCCACTAGCAAAACTTTTGCTCACTGTTCTCGCGACATTATGGTCTGCTGGCCTAGACATCTTAGTTCCCGAGGGAGGAATACTGCTACCAGGAGAGACAACAATTCCATTAAACTGGAAGTTAAGATCGCCACCTGGGCACTTTGGGCTCCTCCTACCTTTAAGTCACAGGCTAAGAAGGGAATTACAGTGTTGGCTGGGGTGATTGACCTGGACTATCAAGATGAAATCAGCCCACTATTCCACAACCAAGGAAACGAAGAGTATGTGTGGAGTACATGAGATCCATTAGGGTATCTCTTAGCATTACCATACCCACTGATTAAGGTCAATGGCAAACTACAACAACCTAAACCAGGCAGGACTACAAACGGCCCAGACCCTTTAGGGATGAAAAGACAAAAGGAGGTGAGTTTATATTCTGCAATGTTAGAGTTAATAATAATAATATAAAGCTAGTCATAATGTGTTCAAATATAATTTGGAAGTTGAAATATTTGTTTCAGGAAAGTGATAGATTAATCATTATTTCAGCAAATAAATCTGTGTTGTTTAAAATACTCCTTTTCTTTCCATATTTTATTTCTAAGCATTTTCCCCTTGATGTGAGCTATCTTTTCTAAAGTGACTAGATCATCCAAAGCAAAGGAACAAGCAAAGCTAACTGCCTCAGGCTATTTGCCGTTGATGTCACTTGAATTTAAACCACAAAGACATTTGAAAAAGAAAACATTTCCATCTCCTAATATGTAACCCAGGAGATATGAAATCATGGCATCCCCAGAGAAACACCTTTCCCTGATGTCAGCTTGGCAACTTGCATCTGCTTTTCTGATGAACCAAAAAAAGGTGTCTGGATATGACAGTTGAAAAACTGTGTTTCCTTAAACTTTTTACCTTCAATGAAGCATCTCTGCATAAATGAAGCATCTCTGCTCTTTGGAAGGCCATTAAGGGCTTTTAGCTGTCTCTCAATTATGTTAGCAAGGGAAAAGTAAGATGCACATGCCTAAATTCCCTAATATGTAAAATAAAAACCATCCTGAGAATGCTTTCTCTTTTCACCATTTTGTATCTACCTTCTCTGAACAGATAAGCACCACATGTAATCAGCAAGATCAGCAAGTTCACAGAAAAGAAAATTAACTAAAATCTCTGCCAACACTTAGCAAGAACTGATTTACATATTTACCAAGTCAAACTTTCCATTATTACTGGCATGCAACTCTATAAAAAAAGCACATATGAAAATTAAACATACCATGCTTTTTATTTTTGAAGCATCTAATTTGAAGTCTTCATGTAATCATGCTGGCAATACTGTTATTTTATCATCTAAAGTATATATTTCTTTATTCTATCACTTTATTACTTTCAATTTTTTAAATAACTACCATATGCCTTTGGAAAATGGAGAAAAAACAAAAAGAAAAGAGAAATAAGATTTGATGCTCACTTTCAAGGAATTAAAATACTTCTCAGGATAAGAGCAATGCAAACAAAAGTAAAATAAAGCAGACTGAGGAATTCATTTCTGAAAAAGTTAGGTTAGGTTTCTTTTATTACCTTTGGTGGAACCTGAGAAATACTGTAGTTTTTGATTAGCATGTGAAAAATGAGGTGGACATTTTAGTTAGGAGGAAGAGAACCTACAAACTGTAAAGGTACAGAGCTATAGAAATCTGCGTATTTTTAAGGTTCAAGTAACAGCATGCTTGATGCTAAATTAGGAGAAAAATTACCTAAAATATGAAACGATTTGTGGTCCACAACTGCTTTACTAATAACAGTGACTGATAATGCTTGGGTTGATTGGGATCTGTTATGCATCTTGGTGATCTCAAATCTTGGGAAATGAAGTATATCACGGTAAAGAACCAGATTTCGAAAGCCTCTTTAGATGATATCAGTGGGTCATATTAGATCCATGAACAGGCCAGGAGCACAAGGAGAAACAACAACAAAAACAGGACTCAGAGCAAGAGTTGAAAGAATTTCTGTGTGTAGCTTAGCAAAAGATGATAGGAAGGCAGACATTTAGGTCATGCCAAAGAACAGATAAACCCTTACAAGGCTGTTAGAGTTCTCATAGAGGAGCAGAGGTTTATAAGATAGTGAAAGCTTAACTTCAAAGAGCCTTGAAGATGATGACATAATCACTAACGAGTATTCACCATTGTGTTGCTTAAAGGACATCTCCAGGTAAATCATCAACATGTAGCATGGGGCACGAAAGACGCCAAAGCAGTTCCTAAAAACACTTGGTACATGATACTGAAAAGCTAAACTCCAGAGATAGCATTATATGTGCTTATTTTAAAACATTAATAAATACCTTTAGTGAGAACAGTTCTTTATAAAAATCATATTATTATGCTAAGTAGAACTGGGGTTCAAAATCACATCAGACATTGAAGCACAAGGCCTTGAATCACTGCTCCACTGTTTAGTGCTATATTTATGAAACTTTTACTGTTATTTTCCTATCAAAGACACATAAATGTGTTAATTTTGAGATCTCTTATTATGCAGATATTAATATGCATACAAATTGTCTTGCTTTGTAAATGCATTTCAAGTATTACTGAAATGTGAGCGTTCCCTGACCCCACTCACAGGACATGCAACGGGATGTGGCTCATCCTGTTCATCCACTGGACACGCTCAAATGCCTTATGGGATGAGGAGCCCACAGACAGGCAGGTGCAGGAGCTGGGGCAAATGACCCTGGACCCCCACCTCACAGCAGCATTCGGGGGTGGACGTCTGAGACTCTCAAAGTGCAAATGAGCTCTTGTTACAGTGTGTTCTTTTAGCCTTACCAATCACAGATCCCTTAAGTGCTAGACAGCTCAGTGGACTCTCTAACTTTTCACAAGGGCAAAGGACCAGTGCAACAGCTTTCTGTATCCTGTGCTCTTATCCGGAGTCCAGGAAAAATCAGGTCACGCATGGACTTGAGGGATGAATGTGGGGGTTTTATTGACTAGTCGGGGTGGCTCTCAGCAAGATGGACGGGGAGCTGGAAATGAGATGGAGTGAGAAGATGATCTTCCCCTAGAGTTTGACCATCCAGCAGCCAGTCTCCTCTCTGACTGTCCCTAGCCAAATTCCTCTCAATGTTCAGACATTCCTTCTCTCTGCCACACCATTCTGTCACTCTTCTGCTCTCTTACCACCTCGTTGTCTGTTTCTGGAGCCTGGGGTCAGGGGTTTATATGGGTACAAGATAGGGAGGCATGGCAGGCCAAAAGTCAACTTCTCGGTGTGAAAACAGGAATGCTGTTCCCATTTAAAGCCATGGGTTTTCAGGCTTGAGGACGGGGCCTTTGCAGGGGAGCTGCCCTCTTTTACCCATTATTTCCCTGCCTCCTGTCAGTATCATTATCAAGTAATTGTCATGTTTAAATTTTGCCAACTGATATTTTAAGCAATAAAACATATAATGTAGGCAACTAATATTTTGTTAGACTTGATATCATCACCATGATGGGTTAGAATAAGGCTTCGGTGTAACAAAAAATGTCAAACAGGTTCATGGTGTGCTAAATGTGCATACATGAGTTTTATACCAATATATAAATGAGAATTTATACTGTATAGTCTTTTAAGACTTCCTTTTGGTTAACTAATAAGAAAACAAAGGGAAAATAGACAATATTTACTTTCCAATGACCATCGTCAAACAATGTAAGGTCTTTCTCATAATTTCAAGATCATTTATCTCTGTACATAATGATAGTTAATAGGAAAATATAGTGCTCTTAAAGGAAGTATGTAGAATATGTATGCAGTATTATTATAAGAAACTTTGCTATCTCACTTAATTCATGGGCACATTTTTAATAGAAATGGAAACATTCACTTAATCTGCCAAATTATCTTACTGATGTCAGCACTACATATAACACACAATCTTTCCATCTAATTTGTCCTTGCACATTTGCAAATTGCCACTGGAAAATATTGCTTCCATTGAACTCCAAACTAAACAGAGTGCAAAACCTCCTCTTACTTCAAACGTATAAAAAATTACTGTATCCTCAAATTAGTTTCTTTAAAATATATTGTTAAGCCTTCTGATGTGACATTGAAGAAAAGTTCAGAATTTTCCCAGTTACATTTTCAGTTATACAGAAGGAACTTGTGAATAAAATCTAAATACAAAAAGTTTATTTTAAAAAGAATACCAGGCTGGACTTGGTGGTTCAAGCCTGTAATCCCAGCATTTTGGGAGGCTGAGGTGGGCAGATCACGAGGTTGGGAGTTCCAGACCAGCCTTGCCAACATAGTGAAACTCTGTCTTTACTAAAAATACAAAAAATTATCCAGATGTGGGGTGGTGTGTGCCTGTAGGCTGAGGCAGGAGAATCTTGTGAACCGGGGGGGGGACGAGGAGGGCAGAGGTTGCAGTGAGCCGAGATCATGACATTGCACTCTAGCCTAGGCGACAGTTGGAGACGCCATCTCAATAATAATAGTAATAATAATACCAGGGAGCTAAAATGTTTAGACTTGAAGCGCATGTAAATACTCCCAAAAGCAGCAACAGAGCTTATATAGAAGCCATGGGAAGGAATTAGAACAGGACACAGATAAATCTGCAGGAATTCTGTAAAATTTGTTGCAGACAAACAAAAAACAGGGAGAAAAACTTAGCAAAAAACTTCTAGAAGGCGCATTCTGACATAGACCCTGGGACAGCAGTTGAAGTTCTCTTCTTGGGTGAGACATTTAAAGAAAGTGAGAATAAATGAATATTCCAACAAACATGAAATATGAGGAGGAATCAATATGTTATTAGGGCAATGGAGAAAAAGAGGATTTCTGGTACTGCGACAGCAAGTTGGTGAGGAGAACAACCTTCTCTCCTGCTGCTACTGAAAGGGAACATGTTGTTCCCTTTTGGGAGGCTGAGGTGGGCAGATCACGAGGTTGGGAGTTCCAGACCAGTCTTGCCAACATAGTGAAACTCTGTCTTTACTAAAAATACAAAAAAGAAAGAGACAGGAATATAGCTGTCTCACAGTAAGTCAAATTTCAGTCAACAGGAATGATAGAAAGAGGACATTTGTAGCCCCTATGCAAGAA
This sequence comes from Sapajus apella, assembly GCF_009761245.1. Lineage (NCBI taxonomy): Eukaryota > Metazoa > Chordata > Mammalia > Primates > Cebidae > Sapajus > Sapajus apella. The sequence goes on along the minus strand of NW_022436951.1, from coordinate 23,399,059 downwards.
TACTTCCAGAAAAACATTGAAAAAACATAGCCAAATCTCAAGGAAACACTAAAAAAGTTTTTTTTATATATAAATTAAACCACAATCTTTATTGGATTAGGAAAAATGGGTATCTGTAGAAGAAAACATAACCTTCTATACAGAAGAGAGAGAAAAAATGAAAGCTGACTGAAACAAGCATTAAGATTATATTTTGAAGAAAACCTACCAGAAAAAAATTCCAACATTGAAGATCCACCATAGATATAAGATACAACAAAGATGAAAGAAAAGAAAAAAAAATTGTATATATGTATGTGTACATAAGTATATATACTTATAAAAAGTTTATACATGTTTATATAATTATAAGAAGTGTATATGTGTGTATAAAACTGCATATATAGGTAAAAGTATATGTATGCATATGTATGTATTCTAAGCACATACACATTCGTATACACCTATATGTTTATACATGCAGATACATTTACTTTTATATACTTATAAAAATATATATACTTTTACACACTCACATATATACACATACACATACATACACACATATATACACAGGTCAATTTCTAAAGAAATAAAGAGATAATTTTAAGTATCTAGCAGACGATTTCATGGAATTTCTACCAAGTTAAAAACACAATATTTAAATAACATGGATGGAAAAGAAGAAAAATTTCAACACTTTAATTTATGAAATGAGCCCAATATTGATAATATCATAATCCAAAAAGAATTTAATAAAAAAGGTATCATAGCTATAACATTAACAAAATGACCTATATTAAGTATTAATAAACAAAACCCAATACTGTATCAGTGAATAAATCTGTTTTATGTGTTATGCAGAATAATCCTCATAAACCAGTGACATTTATTTTAGCAATAAAAAATGGTTCAGTGTTATGTAAACTGGTGACCTAATTACTAATTACAATTAAATTAACTAGAGTAAAAGTAAGTTGTGATAAAGTTCAGAAATAGACACATATTAATACATATAGGGAATTATATAACCTAGTAATATTTTGAATGAAAGAAACAGTTAAACTGCTCAATAAATGGCATTGAAATGACTGAAGTTATGGGGGAGTGTTAACTTCAGTTTACACAGGGACAAATTTTAAATAGGTTACTGTTATAACAGCATTATAAAAATACTTAAAATGTGTATTTTTAATTTTATAAATGCAAAGTAGATTAAGGAATTGTAACTATATTACGAAATCCAGATACCATAACAGAAAGATTTAGAGGCAATTACTAAAAACCAAAAGCAAAACAAATAAAACTAAAAACTGTCAATCAAAAATCAATAAACTACAAACTGGGAAACTATTTGCAAATCAAAGCACAGTGAGTGTGCTAATATGTCCATTTTATAAAATGCTTATAAAAATTCATACGAAATGACTAAATGAACATGAAATGGTAAATATTTAAGTAGACCATTTCACAGAAACTGAAATACTAATAGCATTTAAACACATGAAAGATGCTTAGCCTCTCTCAGAATGAAAAGAATGTAAATATAAACTGAAGAGTAAAATACTTTACCAGTAGATTGACTATGATGAAATATTTATATAACATGGTTTCTTCAGGACTCAAGAACACCTACTAAAATAAATATAAATTTTACACACTTTACAGAGAGCACTTTGATATTAGCAAATGACATTACAATGTGTTAAAAGTCTGAGGTTTAGTAATTTAATTTCTAGAAATTCAGGCAAATATGATGTAGAAAATTTGAATTACAGTGACTCTTGAACATTGAGGGGGCTGAGGCACTAATCTAATACCCTCAAAAATTTGAGTGCAATTTTTGACTCCCCAAAGACTTAACCACTAATAGCCTACTACTGTCCAGAAGCCTTACTAACAACATATCAGTGAATTATATATATTCATACATTGTAGTCTTAACACAACATAAGCTAAAGAAAAGAATGTTGCTAAGAAAATCATAAGAAAGAGAAAATATATTTACTATTCGTTAAGTGGAAGTGGATCATCATAAAGATCTTCGTCTTCATGCTGAGTAGGCTGAGGAGGAGGAGGTAGAGGAGGGCTTGGTCTTGCTGTCTCAAGAGTGGCAGATATGGAAGAGTCAGAGGAAGTGAAAGGGAAGGCAGGAAAGGCAGTCACACTTGTTGTAACTTTATTTTTAAAAATTTGCAGATAAGTGGGCCTGTTCAGTTCAAACTTGTGTTGTCAAGGGCAACTGTGTATTAAAGTTATTATGCATTGGCACAGAGCTGTTCATAGTGAAATGTTGTATGTAACTTAAGTGTCAGTTCAGGACTACCCAGATAAATTAGAGCATACCTGTACAATGGAATAATATTTAGCAAAAAAAAAAATGAGCAAGGCATTTTTAGAGAAGGATCATCCCAATATGTATTGAATGTGAATGCAGAATGGTGCTGAGATGTATGTAGTATGATATTAGTTTTGTAACGTAAGCACAAAATATTTGTAAAAATATTTGCTTCTATCTGCCTAAAACCATTGGAAAGATTGGCAAGAAACTAGTAACATGATTATATTTTGAGTAATCATTGTACTGAGTGGACTAAGGATGGTTTTCACTGAATAACCATATATATGTAGGTATCTCTTTAATGGCTTAACTACTCAAAAATAAATAAAGTTATATCAAGGGCAACTTATTCCAATGAGCAGGATTAAAAATATTTCTAACAGAAATATTATAACTTAAATATATCTACTTATTAAGAGACAAAGTAAATGCCTAAAATACTTCACTATTCTGAATATTTCATTTGGACCAAAGCTGGAAATAATTAAGAAATCAGTATCTTTTTAAAAAATCTTAGTCTAATAATCTACCCTTAACTATTTGTTGCTTAAACTTCATCACTTTGTTTTACCTGTAAAGCCATGAAAATACTTGAAGTTAGAGGGAGAAGAGAAATAAGTAACTATCCATCTGAATACATTACAGTTGAATTACAGTTGATCTTTAAATAACATGGGTTTCAACTACACTCCTCCATAGATAGTAGATTTTCTTCACCTTTTGTCATCCCTAAGACAGCAGGACCAACTGCTCCTCTTCATCAGCCTACTCAACATGAAGACAATGTAGATTGAGACCTGTATGATAATCCATTCTTACATTATGAAAAATACATATATTTTTTCTTCCTTATGATTTTAACATTTTCTTTTCTTTAGCTTATTTTATTGCTAAAAATATAAATATTTTATATATATAAATATATATATGTAAAACATACATAATATGTGCTAATTGACTGCATATCTTATTAGTGAGGCTTCTGGTCAACAGCAGGCTATTAGTAGTTAAGTTTTGGGGGAGTCAAAAGCTTTACAGGGATTCTCAACTGCTCTAGGAATGGTGTTCCTAACTCTAGAGCTGTTCAAGTGTCAACTATATTCTTGCATATTCTGTTAGTGCAGTAAGATGTCCAGTTTAGAATACTAGGAGTTGCTGCAAACTTTTCTATTTGACTCACCATGAGTAATCAACCAGTAGCCAAATACTGATTATAAAAATCTCTACTTGTGTGTGTGTGTGTGTGTGTGTGTGTGTGTGTGTGTGTGTGTGTGTGTAGATATGTGTATATGCGTGTAGGTATTGGATACTTTTTATTACTATTAATAAATAGACCTAAAGACTCCTCTCTGTTTTACTGAGACTATTAATTAATTTACTATGTACTAAGTATATTTCATTGTAAAGTTTTATATAAACATCTCTCTTTCATGATGCTTGTGAGGTTATTCTGGAAAGAGCCATGATTTTTTTCATCACTATGGCTTTGTCATTTTACAGAGTGAATGACAACAATAGTTTGTTGAACAAATGCATTGATATGAGATCTACTTCATTAAAATGCAAATGAATGCATTATGGAAATAAGAAGAAATCATATTGAAAATTATGACTGTGACTCTTCTCTTCCAGCTTATCTATATTTTTTGCTTCAGCATAATTCTTACTTTTCTAATAGTTCGTAGAAATTACAAAGGGTCTAGTCCAAAATGCTTATCTCGTATCTATTATCCAACAACAGGAGGCCTTCAAGCTATGTATTTTCAATTACTTTATAATTACATACATTTCATGATTGAATTCCAATTGAGAAACATGTTTTTCTTGTGGATACAAAAAGTCTTATCATTGCCAAGGTGCAACCACTTCTGACAATTAACGTTATTTATTATTTACATCAATAACTGTTTTTCATTTTCAGTCAAAGATGCTAAGAGGGACAAAACATTAATTCAGTGTTTTTCTTATTTTTTATTACATTCATAGACTTCTTGAGATGAAATTTAGAAACAGAGGTAAAGAATAACTCTCACCAGAGATTAAGAAGAAAACTCCCATATGTAGGAAAACATTATTAATATAGTGCTTTAGGTCAAAGAGAGCACATCATCCTCACACACAGGGCAGTTTTGGAGTTTTGATATGGTTTGGCTCTGTGTCCCCACCCAAATCTCATCTTGAATTATAATCTCCATAATCCCCACCTGTGTGGACAGGACCTAGTGGGAGGTGACTGGCTCATGGGGACAGTTTTGCCATGCTGTTCTCATAATAATGAATGAGTTCTCACAAGATCTAATGGTTTTATAAGTGTTTGACAGTTCCTCCTATGCTCCCTCTTTCTTTCTTTCTCTCTCATTCATGCTCTCTTGCCTGCTGCCATGTAAGACATGCCTGCTTCCCCTTCTACCATGATTGTAAGTTTCCTGAGGCCTTCCCATCCATGTTCATGGAACTGTGCATCAATTAAACCTCTTTTTGTTATAAATTATGCAGTCTCTGGAAGTTCTTTATGGCAGTGTGTAAACAGACTAATACAGGATTTCTGCCGTGATTATAAGTTTCCTGAGGCCTCACCATCCGTGCTCATGGACCTGTAAGTCAATTAAACATCTTTCCATTATGAATTAGTCAGTCTCTGGCAGTTTTTTATAGCAGCATGTAAATGGACTAATACAAGATTCATATGAATACACATTAAAAATATCCATTCGCCATACTGCCTCTACCAATCCTGTGACTCTGACAACTCTCAGAGACAACTCTGATTCAGGCAAGCAGGCCCACACTGACTACACCTGTTTTACAAAATGCTTCCAATTCTGTGTCACTCTAATTCCAAAAGTATGGCTATCTAAAGTCTACTTCGTATATCTAATATACCTAACTTTAAAGTCTGAAATTATGAAAAAGGCAAGGAATGACCTTCAATCTCTGTTATTTTCCCTAAATTGTTTAAGCACACCATTTTAAATTCCAACAGGCTATTGAAACATTTGACAATTTCAATAATAAAAATTATCTAGACTTTTAAAAAACTCAAATATTGCAGCATATCCATTCTATTTTACTGTTCTTCTAGAATTCTCTTAGTAATAGCCTTTAAAAATAATTAATTATAATATGCATTTCAACACAGTTTTAAAGTATTTATTATGTACCTGATACTGTGATTTATAATTTATGGAAATTATCTAACTTAATTCTTAAAAACCCTTTGAAATAATTATTAGTATTGTTCACTTTTACAGATGAGGACATCAGGCCCTGATTTATAACTTTCCATTCTCACTTGAACCAATTCCATTCCAACACTTCAAAAAGACAAAACAAAACTATTATTGTCAGTGTTACCAATAATATCCACTTTGAAAGTCTAATGTAAACCTTTAATTTACTTCCTGCCTGATCTTCTTACAGCACTGAATCTTCCTACTACCATTTACCTAGAAACTGTTCCTTTATTTCAGGGATAAGATGCCTTCTCTTCCCTCTCATGTCTCATTTGCAGGTCCTTCTTAGTTTATTCGGAAACTCATCATCCTATCTCTGACCATATAACTTTGAAGTGCTCCACAGCTTACTTTGAGGTCACTTTGTTCATTATCAGGATTCACTGTCCTGGTTTCTAAATTCTGTCTCTTGGCTTTAAATATCATTTAGATGCTGAAAATGTAAAAATAAATGCATCTCCAGTCATGGTATCTATTTTAAAATCAAGAGTTATGTTTAACGATTCAACATTTTTCCTTGAACATACAGTACAGTAGACAATCTCAAATTAATATTCCCCAATTGAACTCAATCTAACATTTTCATACTCTGATCAACCCCTTCAGATTTGCTTTTATTCAAAGGTCCCGATTTTATAAAAACAACCATATAAAAGATTTGCAAAGAGCCTCTATCTTATTAGCATAGTCCAAAATACTTGAATTATCCTCAACTCCTCTATTTATCTTACCCCATGCATTGAATCTATCAGGAAATTTAGTTGGCACTATTATGTAATATAGCCCTAATAACTGGTTCTTGCCACCACCACCACTTCTCTGCTATGTATTTTTCACAACCACCTTTGGATTTTCTTGCTTCTGATTGGCCAGCTCCAAGTTCAATCCAGGAGCCATTATCAGTTTTTCAAAAGGAAGTGAGAATGTGTGACTCTTCTGCTCTCTGGCTTCTTATCTCAGAAAACACATGCACCATTCTTTGTGCATCAAATAGCATAATCTTTAAAAGTAAAGTTTCATATTTTAAGTTATAGATATTTTATCACTGATTTCCTTGAAATATCTATTTCTGATTAATACAAACCACATATTACTGAAGACTGTTCAGCAGAATAAGAAATAAACTAAATATTATAATAAATAACATTCTGAAATAAGGAAAGGCTTCTGATGAATCCTGCCATTTTCAGGAAATGCACCTGGAATCCCATTCTCACAGTACTGGAACTCTTTCATTCTCCCTTTAACTGGTCACTGTGCACCTAGTCTTCACTCTCTCCACTAAAAAAAAAAAAAAAATTTCATCAGGAAAGGTTCTCACAGAGGAATCACACCTAGGTGAACCAAAGCTTCAAATTCTACATTTTCTTTTTTTTTTTTTTTTTTTTTTTGGGACGGAGTTTCGCTCTTGTTACCCAGGCTGGAGTGCAATGGCGCGATCTCGGCTCACCGCAACCTCCGCCTCCTGGGTTCAGGCAATTCTCCTGCCTCAGCCTCCTGAGTAGCTGGGACTACAGGCACGCGCCACCATGCCCAGCTAATTTTTTTGTATTTTTAGTAGAGACGAGGTTTCACCGTGTTGACCAGGATGGTCTCGATTTCTTGACCTCGTGATCCACCCGCCTCGGCCTCCCAAAGTGCTGGGATTACAGGCTTGAGCCACCGTGCCCGGCCTACATTTTCATCTATATATAAAAATATATATTTAACTTTAGCAATAAAAACAAGTAGACTTTAATGCTTTTATACTTTATAATTTATTAAGGAAAAGAAGGAACACGTCTGCAACTACTCCTGCTAAGTTACCAAGGGTTTTATCAATACTAATCTTTGCAATTCATATTCAAATGCTAAGAATCCCTAATCTTTTTAAAAATACATGTGTATTTCCAGTAATTTGATATAGGACTCTCAAAAAGTCATTATATTTTGAGGGTATAATTGAAACAACCTAAACATTTAACACCAAGTAATGAATATAATAGTTCACACATATTAGTTACTACATATGTACAAGGCATTGTTATATATATGTACACACAAAAGTGTGTGTATGTGTATATAAAATTTCAATCAATTCCCACAAGAAATATTAGAACTAGTAATTAGACCCAGTTGTTCTAATTCTGTAACCCATGATCTGAAACCATTATAGAATAAACCTTAAAAGATATCAGTATTTTCAAAGACAATTTTGACACTTGCCTTGGACAAGTTAGTAAATAACTGCTCCTTGGTTTCCTCATCTGTCACATGGTTAGATCTGACAGTATTACATGAAGATTAGAGTAAGTAATAGAATATTTTAGTGTTTATACTAGAATATAAAAGGGAATTTGTACATTTTAAGGAGAAAAATTAAGGGACAAAACAGTCTCATTTCCAAGCATAGTAAACGTAAGATGTTTCTTACATTTAATTTATACACGGAGGGTAGGCGGGTATACTAACAATTACGCCCCTTTAATTTGAGATTTTAGAAAGGGTAGATTGTTCTTATTTAGAGAATTGAAATACATTTTAACTTGTGAGCAGGAGATCATGGAGTTATTTAGAAACAGTGACAAGAAACATTTTTTGGCTATTAAAAATTAAAAAAAAAAAAAGTTAAGCAAAGCCAAGAGTAATCATTTGATTCCAATAAGCAGTTTTTAAAAAGTATTTCATTTGATTAGCAGCTCAATTTGAAATGTTGTATGTCTGGTAAACATAACACAAAGAAAAAATCTCAATAATTAACAAAATACTCTATACTATTTCTTTTTTCATCTTTTTCCAAGCCAGATTCTTGTAAGCACTGGGAAATTGGTGTTTGTTCAAGATTTAATGACAATGTGAATGCCACTGTCAATCTGGATTCTTTAGCAAGAAAGGCAAATCTGATTTACATTAACCTGAACACCTTAATAACTAATTAAAATCTCAGCCTTCTGGCTAAGTTCTTAGACGTTTATTCTGTTTAACTCAGCAACAAAGTATTGTTAGTCACTTTCTTTTGAGAAAGGTGAATCTAATTTATTGGTACTATCAGGGCATTTTATAATCTGCAACCTAATCAGCCTTAACAAAAGATATTGTACTCAGCATGACTCAAAGATTTTACACAATAACTTACTGAAAAACAATGCCTGCCATTGCATTTCCAGTGTAATATACTGCAGTGATTATTGTATTTGCACATATTTGTCCAGGTCATATATTTGCTTGAAAAAATGTAAAACAAAGAATGCATATAGGTATTAAAGAAATCCTCCCAAATTTCTTCACATATATTAAAGCCTAAAGCTAAATAGGTTAGTTTCTTTTCTCAATTGAAATAGATTAGTAAAATATATTAACTGAAATACTTTGTCCTATTATTTATAATTCTTATTAGACACATGTAATTGACTTTATGACTGAGGATGAAGACTCTATAAAGGACATCACTAAAGTATACAATATAATTTTCTTTAATTTTGATCTGAAAGACTGTTAATAGAAAGACTGAAGTTCTGTCAAACAAATTGATTACACTTCTACTGGATTTGGGGACTATGTAGCATCAGTGATAAATTAAAATACTTAATCATCACTTATTGTATTTAGTATATGATTTATTATGTCCCTATTTTTTATACCCCTCAAAGTTCTTAAGAATATAATGACTGTTCTAAAAATACACTCAATATATTGGTAGCCTATATATTAGGCCCCTTCAGGTGTTTATCTCTCCTTAACCTTGTTTTCTGAATTGCTAAGTATATTTTTTATCTTTTTCCATGTGACAGCTTTCAGGGAGCCTTCCCTTACCTTAATTGAATCAGGACCCTTTACTTTCAGTAACTTTTGATACATTTGATATTCCTGGATTCTCCATTGCCTCTCTTGCTTTGGATCCATATTTGGATATTCTATGTTTTCTTTTCTGCTTATTCACCTCTTTTGCTAGGGTATGTTTTCAAGTAACGTAATTCGGGTACATACAATAATAATTTTTTAGATCTGTCAGTCTATAGCTATCCATTGGATTTCTATCTGATTTAGGAAGTTTATTTAAGGTGCATCTTCAACATAGAAGGACTATTCTTTGGGGAGTGTGTGTGTGTGTGTGTGTGTGTGTGTGTGTGTGTGTGTATTACACATATATGTGATACTGACTTAGTCCACTTGTTTTGCTATAAAGTAACACCTGAGACTGGGTAATTTATAAAGAAGAGATTTATTTGGCTCACAGTTCGAAAGGCTGTATAAGCATGGCATCAGCATCTGCTTCTGGTGAGATCCTCAGGCTGAGATCTCACCTTGTGCAGAGATCACGTGGTGAGAAGAAGATGGCAAGAGAGGGAGAAGGAATGTGCCAGGCTCGTTTTAACAATCAGCTCTCATGGGAGCTAATAGAGCAAGAACTCACTCATCACCTTGAGATTAGCACCAAGCCTTCAGAAGGGATCCGTTCCCATGGTCGAAACATGAGGTCCCATCTCCAACACTGGGAATCTAAACTCAATACGAGGTTTTGAGGGGTTAAATATCTAAACTGTAGATAATACTTACTCAAGTTTTAGTTACTATTTTTAAGCAAATGTTATGCTTTCTCTATTACATCATTCAAATATATAAATGGAATTTTTATAATAATGTGAATAGGAATTCAGAATGAAAATAGTTTAAATAAATGCCATAAACACATTTCCTTATGAATATGTATGAGACTACAGTGAAGAGCCTCACAATGCTCATTGTTATTCACAGAAAGTCAAATTTTAAGTTTTTCTCAATTTATTTATTTTAAATTTTCACATTAATAATAGTAATTTGTTTTAAATGTTTATTGCAATGAAATAATGATTAAAACTATAAACTAATGTACAAATGAAAAAATAACGGGCATGTGTTTATAAGACTTGTTTGTCAAATTAGAGTTCAAGAACAAACATAAATGAATGAAAATTATAAAGATATGTTACTATATTAGAGTTACATTGATTTTTATTTTAAAAGAAACTCGTTGTTCCTTAAAATCAAAATGCAAATGCAAATGTACTTTTGAAATGGATATTTTTTTTCAATATTAGATCTGCATGGAGAATATTAACTTTGCCTACTTTAATGGAACAATATTAGGTTTTAAAAATAATTGTCCTGAAGAAACTGAAAATAAGAAATTTATTTGGCTATTAATTTGCCTAAGGATAAATTCTTGGTTTTGCTTTTATTATTAAAAAAGTTAATCTATTCTGCATTTCCGTTTAAAGTTTCAAAAACAATTACAAAATGAAGCTTAAGTTTTTCTGCCTCATGCTCATTAAAAGCAATGAAACCTCTGGCTGTTTTATGGAAAAATTATTTAAGAGTTAGGAAGCTGGAAGCCAGTTAAAATGCTTTGTTTAAATATTTTGAAGACTCTCAGTTAAGATAGTTCTAATGTTACCACTTTAGAACTTACTGGTTGTTTAGAATGAAGAAGTAGGAAAATATCAATGCAATGGAAAAAACTGAATTTTTCTCCCTCAGGCTTAAGGAATCTCATACCATATCCCAAACCTTCTTAAAACGGTCTCCTCCAAAATGAAAAGGTCTCTTTTATAATGCTACACAGAAGACAAAAAACAGTTTATAAAATCCAATCCCAAAAGTGAACTTAAAACACTGAATTGTCTACATAAACCCACAGTGCAATCCATGGTATTAATTTGATTCACCTATTGTTGCTTATATTGTATTTGTTCTATATTTATAGCCTATTACTCAGTCACACCAAAACACATTGTGTGCTATGTTCCTTAGTATTTTTTTCTATGTCTTTAAAAATAAAGTTCTACCTTATTTTCACATTCTCCTAAAATTCTAAAATTTTAAGAGTTACATGGATACAAAGTAACTCAATGAATGGGCATAAAATGCCTGATTGATTTCTTAAAACTGTATATAAATTGTTACATATCTTCATATAAGTGTTTTCAAGAAAGTTTTCTTAAGTGTCTTTAATTGTTAAAGAGGTCATAAAACACAAGGTCTTTATCACTAAATTTGTTTATTAGGATTCAAATCTGTAGAATGTATATGAAGCATATTTTTGTTTAATAAAAATATTTATTTCTTACCACATTCTTAAGTCTAGTATCTCACATGATACATGGAAGTGCTTACTATGTATTTATTGAATATTTAAATAAACAAACAAACCCAACAGTTTTGGACTCTGAATCCTAAATAAGTTAACTCAATTGCTCAAGCTCACTGAAGCCAGCATGTGCAAGTTAAGACATGCATTTCTGGTCTGTCTGATATAATCACCAAATGAGAACATTTAATGTTCCAAAGTACTAAAAAACACTTGAGACTTCAAGATACTTAGTATGTTGCTTTCACAAAGAAGTATTCTCTGGCCTCTACCTTTTCACCCACCTGAGTTTGCTTATCCCTTTACCTTTGCAAATCTCAATCACAGCATAATCTATTGCAACTTGCAGTATTGTTTGCTAATCCCCATGGAATAAATGATTCTACCAAGGCTGATTTTCAGCTATTCATGTGATGTCATGGGACACAAACTTCAGAAGAAATGAACATGGTGGGTTCAATCCAGCTGATAGTGGCTGGCTCAGTACATAAGTTCAGTCTTCTTGATTTCCACCAGTGGACTGGCATGACTTGATTCTCCAATAGGTTAAACTTTATTTAGTTCAAAATAGATATTTATTAATTGGGTGAGAGTATAAACTATGTAAATTTTTAGGCATAATTCTCAGATTTCAAACAAGAAAGGAAATAGACGGCATATCAGAACACTTAGCTTAAATATCAATTGTGTGTGTAATAGGCATATTTCTCAGCTTTCAAACAAGAAAGAATAGAAGACATGTCAGAACACTTAGCTTTAAATATCAATTTTTTTGTTTGTAGTAGGCTTAATTCAATGTCACAAGATTCTTGCCTAGGGGTAGACATTGAAGCACTACTCTAGGCACTGCTATAAAGGGACATTGAAGATGGAAAGATAAACTAACATTTTATTTTATTATTTTATTTTATTTTTTTTAAGATTGAAAGGCGTCTGGGAGTGGGGGTCGGGTGTGTGCAAGTAAAATTTGGGAGGTGGGGCACCTTTGAAAGAGGGAAGGGCAAGAGCGAAGGTAACAGAAAGCTTGAACAAAGGGAATTTCTCCAGCTTTGCCAGTGCGGCGACAGAAGTTGTCTAAGTCTGTGAGGATATTAAAATTGAAAGTGCCATTTTCTGGCCATTGGGATCTTTTTTTTTTTTTTTCGTAATCCTTACAACATTTCTCTTCAGTTTCTGTTATTATTATTATTATTGCTATTATTTATTATAATTTTACAGATGCTGAAACTGAGACACAGAGAGGTTAGGTTACTTTCCCAAGGTCACACAGCTGGCAATAGGTAGAGCTGGGACTAGAACTTAGTCCGTTTTACTTCAGAATTTGTGCTGCAGAGAAAGGCAGGGGCCAAGTCAGGAAAGGGCTTATAAGGCATGTTGAAAAGTCTAGATATTATTCTAAGATTTTTTTTTTTTTTAAAAAAGAAAAGAAAGAAAGAAAAAGAATGAAGGGAGGAAGAAAGAGGAAGAGGGAGAGGGAGAGAGAATGGGAGTGTTGCTTTATTGCCCAGGCTAGAATGCAGTCAAAAAATGGGTATTGAAAACCTCTTTTATACCAATAATTGTGCTTAATAATGGAGACAGGAAAAAATGAGGGAGGAAAATAACAAACAAGCAGCCAACCAATATTTCATTTAAACCTGTAAGTAGGTGTGATGTGGTACTGATAAGAGTGTATACTTTGTGTATTTAAAGTGGAGAACTCTGTAAATGTTTATTGAGTTTACTTGTTCCAGATCTGAGTTGAAGTCCTGGATATCCTTGTTAATTTTTTGTCTCATTGATCTGTCTAATATTGATGTTGAAGTGTCCCACTATTATTGTATGGGAGTCTAAGCCTCTATAAGTGTTATGTATCTGGGTGTTCCTGTATTGGGTGCATATATATTTAGGATCGTTAGCTCTTCTTGCTGCATTGATCCTTTACCATTATGTAATGTCCTTCTTTGCCTCTTTGATCTTTGTTGCTTTAAAGTCTATTTTATCAGAGGTGAGAATTGCAACTCCTGCTTTTTATTTATTTATTTATTTTTGCCCTCCATTTGGTTGGTAAATCTTTCTCCATCCCTTTGTTTTGAGTCTTTGTGTATCCTTACATGTGAGATGGGTCTGGATGCAGCATACCGATGGGTTTTGGCTGTGTCTTTTGATTGGGGGATTTAGTTGATTTAAATTTAGGATTAATAATAATATATGTGAGTTTAATACTGCCATTTGATGTTAGCTGGCTGTTTTGCCCATTAGTTGATGTAAATTCCTCATTATGTTGATGCTCTTTACTTTTTGGTATATTTTTGGAAAGGCTGATACTGGTTGTTCCTTTCTATGTGTAGCAGTTCTTTCAGAAGCTCTTGTAAAGCAGGCCTGGTGGTGATGAAATCTCTGAGTACTTGCTTGTTCACAAAAGATTTTATTTTTCCTTCGCTTATGAAGCTTAGTTTGGCAGGATGAGATTCTGGGTTGAAAGTTCTTTTCTTTAAGGATGTTGAATATTGGCCCCACTCTCTTCTGGCTTGTAGGGTTTCTGCTGAGAGATCCACTGTGAGTCTAATAGGCTTCCCTTTGTGGGTAACCTGACCTTTCTCTCTGGCTGCCCTTCATATTTTCTCCTTCGTTTCAACCCTGGTGAATCTGACGATTATGTGCTATGAGGTTGGTCTTCTTGAGGAATGTCTTTGTGGTGTTCTCTGTGTTTCCTGGAGTTGAATATTGTCCTGTCTTGCTAGGTTGGGAAAGTTTTCCTGAATAATATCCTGAAGAGTATTTTCCAACTTGGATTCATTCTCTTTGTCACATTTTTCAGGTATACCTATCAAATGTACATTAGATCTTTTCACATAGTCCCATATTTCTTGGAGACGTTGCTCATTCATTTTTATCCTTTTTTCTCTAATCTTTCCTTCTTGTTTTATTTCATTAAATTGGTCTTCGACCTCTGACATTCTTTATTCTGCTTGGTCAATTCGGCTGTTAAAACTTGTGCATACTTCGCGAAGTTCTCGTGTTGTGTTTTTCAGCTCCATTAATTCACTTATATTCCTCTCTAAATTGTCTATTCTCGTTAACATTTTGTCAAACCTTTTTTCAAAGTTCTTAGTTTCTTTGCATTGGGTTAGAGCAAGTTCTTTTAACTCACAGAAGTTTCATATCATCCACATTTTGAAGGCTGCTTCTGTTAATGGAACACACTCGTTCTCCATCAGGCCTTGTTCCGTTGTTGATGAGGAACTGTGATCCCCTGCAGAGGGAGAAGCGTTCTGATTTTGGGTATTCTCAGCTTTTTTAGGCTGGTTTCTTCCCTTCGTTATAAATTTATCCATCTGTCATCTTTGTAATTACCAACTTTCTAATTAGGTTTCTGAGCGGACGTCCAACTTGTTGATTCCCAGTGCCGGAATCTGAGCAACCCACTGCGCCGGCTAAAACAGCGGCATTAAGATTGATGGTGCTTTTCTGGCTGCACCAAGGACCACCGCGTGGAGGTGCTGGCAAAACCACCACGCCGGCCACAAGAGTTGCTCTGGTGACCCGAGGGGCTCCTCCGCTGGGAATCTCCTAGAGCGTGAGCAACAAAAATTCGTCTGAAAGTGTGGCGTCCTCTCGTTCTCTGCACTTTGACTGGGAGCTACAATCCCGAGCTGCTAGCAATCAGCCATCTTGGATCTCTCTCTCTGCTAAACATTTTAAATTAGATACGATTAAAATAGGCACACTATGCTGGCTTATTCAGGTGTGCTCAAAGAAATCATAGGAGCTGGTAAAAGCAGAAAAGGAAAACAAACAGAAGAGTGAGTCAACCAGAAATATAAAAAACGTGAAAGAATTAAGGAGCAATCAGTCTTAAATATGAGCTACCTAGAGGATACAAACAATCTCTAGAAGAATAATCCTCTTCCAATGGTCAGCAAGGAAATACAGACCCCAGTGCTAACACTGCATGAAAATGAATTTGACCAACCCCTGAATGAAACTGGAAGTAGATTCTCCCTAGAGTCCCCAGATAAAAGCTTCAAATGACTGACACCAAACTTCTGACACACAAAATTGTAGGACAATAAATAGGTGTTGTTTTAAGTTGCTAAATTTGTGGTACGTTTGTTGCAGCAGTTATAGAAAAGCAATATAGTGGGAGCGAGAGACAAAGTTTACTGCAATACCTTTTAGAGTTGTTTAGAGATGTGATAAAGTGAAAAATACATACCTGGATTTTACTAGGGCTGGCGATCCAAGCCTTCAGCAGCAGGAGGAGCGGCTGCACATCAAACCAAATTGCCTTTTATTCAATGAGGTAGCAGTGATGAGTCATTTATGGATAAGGCTGAAGGTGAAAGTTCTAAGTCCTATAAAAACAAATAATCTGCTTTTACCAAGCTAATATGTTGTGCCTCTCCCCACTCCGTTTTTCTTTGAAATATTATTAAACTAATTTCAGTCTTCATTTGTAAATTAAAGTTATTTATCTACCTGGGTTGCTTAAAGAATGACTGTTAAGATTTGTGTTCAGTCCACTGTTCATAGACTGAAACTAAATAAGAATAATGTAACATGGATAATGACATGCATAATGAGTGAAACACAAGATAATCATCTTAATGTGAGATGCAAAAGGGCGTTTATTTTCTAATCTGATATTTTAAAATACTCTGCTTAATTGGATTTTAAATTACTAATAAGGATCTTATGTTTTGATGCAGATATCAGTAAAAACAGTGATACAAAGACATACACCTATTTCAGGTTTTTAATAGACAAAAGAAAGAATCTCATATCCCTTAAAATATATCACCTACCATATAGCTGGTAATTAACATGAATAAGACTTTAATGTTTCAATTAGGATTGCTAAAATTAAAATATAACTAGGAAAGATTTTATAAGAAAGTATGGACCATTGTTTTTTTTTTTCAAAAGGTAACTTTACAAAGGGGATTAAGTCAGACTGGCCTAACCAGAATACCAGATATTCCCACAAAGCAATATTCTTGGAATATTTATTCATAAATATACATTGACTAATAGATTGTTACTAGGATTTCTGCACTGAAAGCCTAGGATGCTGGCTACTGAAGTGATTAAAAAACAAGTATTGCTTTATTTCTTATTCTCAATAATATTACAATTTAATTAGAGAAGGCTGACTAATGCACATAAGATAATTAGCAAGTAATGAAAAAAAGTATAAATTTATGTGATAAATGTGGAATCAACTTGAGTTCAAGAGCATTACTTTATCTAAAACTAATAATATAAACACCCTTTGAAGAAAAAGCAAAACAAAACAGCAAATGACCAGAGAGGAGATATATTTTAAATAAGTTCTTATCATAGCTTCTTCATACTGTTTTTAAGAATCTAAGCCCCTATATCTGGCATTTCTCCCCATGCTATCTCTCCCCAGCTCCCCACCCCTCACTGTCCCTCCCCTATTTCCCCCCAACCGACCCCAGTGTGTAGTGCTCACCTTCATGTGTCCATGTGTTCTCATTTTTCAACACCCGCGTATGAATGAGAGCATGCGGTGTTTGGTTTTCTGCTCTTGTGTCAGTTTGCTGAGAATGATGGTTTCCAGGTTCATCCATGTCCCTACAAAGCAACAGAAATATATTTCTCACAGTTTGGGAGACTGGAAGGTGCAAGATGAAGGTGCCAGCAGATTCTCTGTTGGGTGAGGGCCCACTTTCTAATGCATAGATAATGTCTTCTTCTGTGTCCTTACATAGGGAAAGGAGTAGGGGATTACTCTAGGGTGTCTTTTATAAGCCCACTAACCCCCGTTCATAAGGATTCCCTTCTTTTGACCTAATTATCTTCCAAAGGTCTCATCTCCCGATACTGTAACCTTGGGTATTAGAGTTTTAACACACGAATTCTGAGGGGACACAAAGATTCAAATCATAACAATACTCTAAAAATAACTTCTTTAACTTTGCAAATATATCTCCTTGCTTAATTTGCATTAGTTTTACTAGATATTTCATCCTTCAAATTGCCAAATATTTTTATACTACAAGGCATTTGTAATATTCCATCGATTTAGCAGAAATTTCCCCTATAATTTTTACTTTTTGAATTCAAAGGAATAAAATATAATCTGTGTTTTGATTGCTTACAACTGGTAGACATCTGAAACACTCCAGAATTCAATGATATGATAGCAAAGATAATGCTAGTTGGCTGTAGAAATACATGGTAACATGTCTAATACAGGCCAGGGTAAAGATCTTCAGTAATTATAAATATACAAGTATAAACAGTACATCAACTATTTCAAATTCTCAAAGCACATCAACTTTGAGGATTAAGAGTTTGTTAAACTCCCTGCTAAGGATTATATTCCTTTTTCCAACACACTTTTTTTTCTGGATAGAGTCTTAACCTGGTTGCCCAGACTGAAGTGAAGTGGCATGACCACAACTCACCACAACCTCAACTTCCCAGGCTCAGGTGATCGTCCCACCTTATCCTCCTGAGCAGCTGAGACTACAGGCATGTGCCACCAAGCCTGGATAATTTTTGCATTTTTAGTGGAGATGGGATTTTACAATGATGCCCAGGCTGGTTCTGAACTCCTGGACTCAAGCAGTGCAGCCACCGTGACCTCCCAAAGTGCTGGAATTACAGGCGTGAACCACTGCCTGTGGCCCTTTCTCAAATGCACTTCTGAGTAGCCACATGAAATGGGTTGAAAGGATTAGGTGGGAATGTGGTAGGTAGTAATAAAGTTAGAAATAGAGGTCCTCTTCTACATAAGGAAATCATAAAATGTTGGGACAAAGATGTAAGCTAAAGAGGACTCTAGAGGAAATTTTGAACTTAATATGATATTGATATGAGAATTAATGTTATTGTAAGAAAGCCCAATCCAGAAGTAGTTGACTATATTGGAAATGTTGAGACCTTGGAAAATGACATCAATATCTTGCTAGCATTCTTGCTTTTTCAAAATTAAATAGCAAGTGTTCTGCTGCTGGCCAACCAGCATGCTAGGAGACCTAAACAGCTCTGTATCAGTTATACAATGATAAAGAAGAAAATCTGTCTACCATAAAGGAAGTGACAGTCTCATTCTAACAATAGAAACATGCTTGTAAAAATCAGAATAAGATATGATTTAAAAAAAAAAAGATTACCCAGGTCACAGCTCAGAGAATCACAAGATAAATTTTAGAGGTCTTTAAAATAACTTAAAATATTCCCAAATGAAAAAAATATCAGAAAAAGTAAATAGGAGAATGCATATGAGACTATGACAGAAATTACTGTTAAGCTCATTACCTATAACTTTAGCCATGAGAGTAGAAAAGATTTCACACAGTGAGAAGAGGAGATGATAAATAGAACCTCTGACACTCCCCATTTGCATACTAACTAAAAATGGGTCATCTAACAAGGAAAGACAGACAGGATGTCAAGGGAGGGTTTCAAGAGATTAGTAGAGTAATGGACTGGGAGTAAAGGTAGAGGTTGTTCCAAACTTGGAGATATTAGCCAATTATTTAGGCATAATATCAAATAAATTTTTTTTTTTTTTTTTGAGACAGAGTTTCGCTCTTGTTGCCCAGGCTGGAGTGCAATGGCGCCATCTCGGCTCACCGCAACCTCCGCCTCCTGGGTTCAGGCAATTCTCCTGCCTCAACCTCCTGAGTAGCTGGGATTACAGGCATGCACCACCATGCCCAGCTGATTTTTTGTATTTTTAGTAAAGACGGGGTTTCACCATGTTGACCAGGATGGTCTTGATCTCTTGACCTCGTGATCCACCCGCCTCGGCCTCCCAAAGTGCTGGGATTACAGGCGTGAGCCACCGCGCCCGGCCCTCAAATAAATTTTAAATACAAATTCTAAACTAATTATAATTTTGGGATGTGGAAAGTCTTTGGTGACACTAGCAAAAGGCATTTCAAATAAGTGCAAGAAATCTTTACTAATATACCTGATAATTCAGTGGTTGGCAACAAGATTACTGAAGTTGGCATCAGAATATTACTTTTAACATAAGTTAATGATTACATATCTCAGTAAAACAGTGGTCTTTCTTACTGATTCTCGATTTACTTTCTGTGACCTGAGACATTTAAATTTTATATCATAAAATCCCTGTCAGTGTACTTCATACAATTTTTTTGTAGTTTCTTTACTGTCCTAAATTTTTTAAATCTTCAATGATACATATTATTTCTTTTTGATATATTGGCTTTTAAATGTGGTTGTATGTTTAAATATATTTTTCATCAGATAATGTGTAAGAAAAATGTGGATTTTCACTTCATATCCAATCTTAATCTCTTATTTGCTGTATTAATTTACTTTTTATGTCTAAACTGCCAAAGCTTTTAGTAAGACCCTCTAGAAATTTTTGCTTGTGAAGTTTTTTTTTTCCTTTTCAATACAAACTCACAAATTTCTGATTTTCTTTTAACCATATTTTTTTTTCTAACACCCATCCTGAATATCCTCCTTAGAGCCATATTGAATTTAAATGCTAGGCTTTGTGAGTTCACAATTAGGGAAGAGAAGATGATCACTAGCTTCTTTTTTAGAAGGCGGGTTCAATAGGAAACAACAGACAGTCTTTTTATATTCAGTGTTCTCTAGTTCATCCAAAAACATTAAAATATTTTATTTCAGTTTTTATGGTTTCATACTTCCTCAAAAATTTGACAATTTTATATATTAATTGTTAATTCAAATAGTGTTTTAATTCAGTGATACATATAATTGCTTCTGATAGGGTAAGGCTTTTAGAAGTCAAATATAGCAATGTGAGGTAGAATTCTGTTCAGATAATGCCACTGAGGTTTATTCTATGCTTAAGATGAGAATGGAAAGATATTACTGTGCCCTTCTGTCACTCTCTGTTATGTAAAATTATCAGGAGCAGCCATGCGATCTCACTGTCTTTAATGTTTTTATCACCTTGAAACAAGTTTACAGTAGCAGCTAGCCAGCATTTAGGGGAGAGATCCTCCATGTTATAGAGTCTAAGGTGAAAAAAACTGCTAACTTAATAACTGTTTGACCTCAGAAATCCATAAGCCACTTGTTTCCCACCATAGAAATAAAAAAAGTGAAGACCTTGCCTTTGGACTTGTCTTGTTCTTAAAATGATGCATAGTCTTCCCTGATTGTAGGTACCTACTTATGTTTCACTTAGGTTCATTTAATCAAAATCAATGCCAACTTATCCAGTCTGGTTTTCATTTAAAAGAAAGATTTGTTGAAAGAAAAAGAGTTTTCTCACATAATCAAAATTAATCAAACAGAGAAGAAAGCCATTATCTCAACTGTCCTATAGGGATTCTATTTTGGGATAAGCCAAGTTTAGGTGAATGCTAAGTATATATGGGAAATATAAACAAAAGGTTTATAATGCAAAGATCATGCTGTCAACAATGATTGAATTTAATCAGCCGTTAGCTCTAGCTTCCAGTTTATGGGATATACTAAGAATATAGCAGAATGTTAAATGACATTAGTAGAAATCAGACAGATAAATCTAGGAGGTGAGACATATTCATAAACTGAGTCAATATATGTCCACTGAATAATGAAATGAAAATAATGACATGAAAGCAAACAAAGAAACTAAACAAAAAAGGCATAATAATTATAATAACCACATGAATGATATTAAGCATTTAAATTTTGTTTTGTTTCTTATTTCAAATAATCTATGTCTAAAATTAACTTTTGAAAATATAGGAAGATGTGAATATAGACTAGCGTGTTAGGCAGTTTCTGCATTGCTATAAAAAAAAATCCCAAACTGAGTAATTTATGAAAAAAGAAATTTAATTGGCTCCACAGTTCTGTAGGCTGTGTAGGAATCATAGTGCCAACATCTACTTCTGGTGAGATCTCTGAAAACTTACAACATTGGTGGAACATGAAGAGGAGCCAGTGTGTCACGTGGCAAGAGTAAAAGTAAGAGAGAACAGAAAGAACCGGATTATTTAAAACAACAAGATCTCATGTGAACTAACTTATAACCAAGGAGAGAATGCTACCTTTCCTGAGGGATCAAACACTATGATACAGTCACCTCTTACCAAGCCCCACCTCCAACATTGAGAATTGCATTTCATTATGAGATTTGGAGGACACAAACATCTAAACCATTATGCCTCTGGCTCCCTGCAAATATCGTACTCTTTTTACATTTCAAAATACAATCATGCCTTGGAAATTGTTCCCTGAATTCTTAACTTGTTCCAGCATTAACTCAAAAGTCCCAAGTCTTTCTGTAGATTAGTTCCTTCTACCTATGAGCCTCAGGTAAAAAACAAGTTATTTACTCCAAAAATGCAATGGTGGTACAGACATTTGTTAAACATTACCATTTCAAAAGGGAGAGTTGACCAAAAGGGCCCCATGCAAGTCTGAAAACCAGTAGGCCAAGCACAAAATCTTAAAGCATTCACGTAATTATTGACTCTATGTCCTGCATACTGGTGCAAGCACTGAGCTCCCAAGGTGTTGGGTAGCCCAGCTCCTGTGGCTTTGCGGGGTGCTGCCCCCATGGCTGCTCTCATGCATTGGAATTGAGTGCTTGTAGATTTTTCAGGTGTGGGGTGCAAGCTGCCAGTGAATCTATCATTTCTGGGTTCTGGAGTGCTGTGGCTCCCTTCCCATTAGGTTCTGTGTGGGGACTCCAACACCAAATTTGCCCCCAGCATTGCCTTAGTAGATTTTCTATATGGGGGCTCCTCCTCATGGCAGGCTTCTGCCGTGGCATCCAGCTTCTTTATACATCCTCTGAAATTAGATAGAAGTTTCCAAGTTTCCTTTCTGCCGGCATTATGAACATCTGCAGACTAACACCACGAGGAAACTGCCAAGGCTTATAGCTTGCACCCAGTGGAGAAGCAGTATGAGCAGTATCAGAGTCCTTTGAACTGCAGCTGCGGCTGAAGCAGTGGCAATGCAGAGAGCAGCCTGTGGGGGTAACACGTGGCATTGGTGCCCAGAGTGTGGCCGATGAAAACATTATTTCCTCTTAGATCCTTTGATGGGAGGAGCAGCCTAAGAGATTTCTTAAATGACTTAAAGGCCTTTCCCCCGTTTTCTTGGTTATTAGCACTGGGCTCCCTTTTAGTCATGCTAGTCTCTCTAGCAAGTTGTTGCCCCAAAGCCTTCTTGAATTCTTTGTCACAAGATCAGGCTGCACATTTTCCAAACATTTATGCTCTGCTTCCCTTTTAATTATAAATTCCAACTTTAAGTAATTTCCATGCTCTCACATCTGATAATGGGCTGTTAGTAGTAACCATGTCACTTCTTGAATATGTTTGCCGCTTTGAAATTTCTTCTGCCGGATACCCTAAGTCATAACTCTTACTAAGTTCCATCTTCCATGTGTTCTTAGGACATGCAGTCAAGTTCTTTGCTAGCATGTAACATGGTACTCCAGTAACCAGTAACATTTTTATCCATCTGAGACCTTGTCAGGCTGGCTTTTATGGCCCATATTTCTATCACCATTTAGGTCAAAATTACTTAACAAGTCTCTTAGAAATTATAAACTTTTCTTCATTGTCCTATTTTCTTCTGAGCCCCCAAACTCTTCTAACCTCTGTTACCTGGTTCTAAAGCTAATTCCACATTTTCAGGTATCTTCAGTACCAATGTTTTGTATTAGTTCATTTTTGCATTACTGTAAAGGAATACCTGATACTGAGTAATTTGTAAAACAGTTTAATTGGCTCACGGGTATGTAGGCTGTACAGGAATCATAGTGCCAGCACCTGCTTCTTGTGAGGATGTCAGGAAGCTTATAATCACAGCAGAAAATGAAGGGGAGCTAGCATGTCTCATGGCAAGAATGGGTGTAAGAAAGAGAGGAGAGTATTCTGGACTCTTTTAAACAATCAAGTCTAATGATAACTAACTGAAAACTCATTCACCCACAAGGGGCTGGTACTAAACCATTTATAATGGATCTGCACCTGTGATCCAATCACCTCCCACCAGACCCTGCCTCCAACATTAGAAATCACATTTCAACCTGAGATATGGAGAGGACAAACATCCAAACCACATCAATAGGAAGTAAATTATGTTTAAAATGAATAACCTATTGTTATTTCATAGGTGGGGTAATTGACTTACATGTAGGTTTTTAAAAGTCCTTGGTTTTTAGAAATATATAAGGAAACATTTATAAATATAATAGAATATTTAAAGGTTTGTTTTTAAAATACTATATCATTTAAGAAAATAAGGAAGGGATAGGTGAAACATTTATGGCAAAACATTAATTATTAAAAATGGGTGCCTTGGGTACATTGATTTTCCTAAATCTTGTATGTTTTAAACTTTAAAAAATTTTTTAAACTATAAAAATGTGTTAGTCATGACCTATTAAAATGATTTGCAAACTTATTAACGGTTGAAATCTGCAATAAAAAATTTATATATTGATAATTACTATAGGTCGTGAGAGTGAATTCCCTTTTATAACTTCTGTTTTCTCTATTATTTTCTAATATTCTCAATGATGTTATATACCTTACATTTTGAGGTAGCATCATTTTTGTTGTTATTGTACAATTTCAGTTTTAATACTATTTATTTCTGAGACTATTAGAAAGCCATGCACATCTATGATGAATAATTTTATTTCATATATTTGACACTAAAAATATAACATAAACTCTGTAAAACTTCATTTCCACGTTTCTCAAAATATAATATTGCCACAAATTACTATTAAAAAGTGAGCCCGGCAGGGCACGGTGGCTTACGCCTGTAATCCCAGCACTTTGGGAGGCCAAGGCAGGTGGATCACCAGGTCAAGAGATCAAGACCATCCTCGCCATGATGAAACCCCTTCTCTACTAAAAATACAAAAATTAGCCGGGTGCGGTGGCACGCGCCTGTAGTCCCAGCTCTTGGGAGGCTGAGGCGGAAGAATCGCTTGAACCCAGAAGGCGGAGGTTGCAGTGAGCCGAGATTGCGCCATTGCACTCCAGCCTGGGCAACAAGAGCGAAACTCCGCCTCAAAAAAAAAAAAAAAAAAAAAGAAATAATGTTTATTGGGCAGAATCTGGTCAGCCCTGTTGGGTGTCTAATATGTATCTTTATTAATTTTATTTTGCATGTGCACACAAGGTATTCTGCATCAAAGACAAATTTCTTATTTATTACTTTATAGCAAAAAAATATGTATGTGTGGCCTTTCTTGTTCAAACATAAGCTCTGGGGCAATGTGATCAGAACAGATAAAAAAATCTGCAGCATGAGTTGCCAAACATTCCATAGATTAGGAATAGAAATAAATAGATATTTCCTGTATCTACAGTGGAAAAAGACAGACATTGCCCTACATCCTACCAGGAAGAAGAAGGGGAGGAGGGAAGAACATTTGCTCCTTTTATAAAAGATGGAAAGGATCCTGGGTTCTCATTATAACCTTTAAAAATTATTTATTTATTTATTTATTTTAATTAACAACTAAAAATTGTATATGTTTCTGGTGTACAACACAATGGTATGATGTATGCGTATGTTGTGGGATGACTAAATTAAGCTAATTAACATATCTGTTACCTCACATAGTTAATTATCCTTTTGTGTGCATGGTAAGAACCCTTAAAATTTACTCTTGGCAATTTTTAGCTCTACAATATGTTGTTATTAACTATAATTATCATGTTGAACAGTAGATCTGCTGAACTAATTCCTTCTGTTTAATTGAAATTTTAACCACTATTACTTTCCTTCTTCATCATCTGGGATCCACCATTCTACTTTCTGCTTCTATGAGTTCAACATTCTGAGATTCCACATGTAAGTGAGATCACGCGGGTATTTCTCCTTCTGTTCCTGGCTTATTTCACTAAGCATAATCTCCCCTAAATTCATCCATGTTGTTCAAATGAAAACATTTTCCTTTTTTTTTTTTGAGGCTGAATAATATTCCATTGTGTATAAACACCACATTTTCTTTATTCATCTATTGATGGACACTTAAGTTGATTCTATATTTTAGCTATTGTGAATATGCTGCAGTGAACATCGGAGTGCAGATGTTTCTTTGCAAGGTTGATTTCATTTACTTTCAATACATGCCCAGAAGTAGACTTGCTGAATCATATGGTAGTTCTATTTTTCGCTTTTTGAGGACCCTCGATACAGTTTTCAGTAAGGCTGTAGTAATTTACATTTTCATCAACAGTGTACAAGTGTTCCCTTTTCTCTACATCCTCACCAATGGTTTCTATCTCTTACCTTTTAAGTAACAGCCATCATAACAAATGTGAGGTGCTATTTCATTGCAGTTTTAATTTGCATTTACCTGAGATGAGTGATGTCAGACATTTTTTCATATACTTGTTGGTAATTTGTCATCTTAAATTTTTTTTTCAGTCCCTTTGTCCATTTTATAATCAGGTTATTCACATGGAATTATGAAAACCCTGAATAGCCAAAGCAAACCTCAGCAAAACAAAGAAGCAAAAAACCTAGAGGCTTCACATTGCCTAATTTTAAATCTACTACAAAGCCATAGTAATCAAATGAGTATGGTACTAGAACAAAAATAAACATATAAACCAGTGTAACAAAGCAGAGACTCTAGAAATAAATCCACACATTTATGGTCAACTGATCTTTGGCAAAGGTGCCAAGAACACACTAAAGGAATTTGTTTAATAAATGATATTAAGAAAACTGAATATTCACAGGCAGAAAAATAAAATTGCATCTCTCTCTCACCCTATATTGAAGAATCCACTCAAAATGGATTAAAATTTTAAAAGATGAATAACACAGAAGAAAATCTTCTTGATAATGGTCTTGGCTAAGGTTTTTTTAGTTAGGATTCCAAAAAGCACAGACAGCAAAATTAGACAATTACATCTGAATCTTGGTGAAACCCTGTCTCTACTAAAAGCACAAAAAATTAGCCGGGCTTGGTGGCTCATGCCTGTAATCCTGGCTTCTTGGGAGGCTGAGGCAGGAGAATCCCTTGAACCAGGGAAGCGGAGGTTGTGGTGAACCAAGATTGTGCCATTGAACTCCGGCCTGGGCAACAAGAGTGAAACCCCTTTTCAAAAAAAAAAAAAAAAAAAAAAGTTTCTACACAGCCAGAGAAACAAACAATGGAGAGAAGGGACAATCTATGGATTGGGAGAAAATATTTGCAAACCACACATTTGATAATGGGTGAATATCCAAAATGTATAAGAAACTCAACTCCATTGCAAGAAACCAAATGACCCTAACGCTTTTAAAATGTGAATACCTACAGAGATGCAGCTCCAGTTTTCCTGTCACCTTGGAACTTAACCTGGGAATTTAGCTAGGGATTTTTACAAGGAGTACTGAAAAATCTAGAGAAATTGCATTTCTTCACATCTTCTGTTTCTAAACAAATCATCCTTATCTGTCCTGTTGTGATTCACGGAAACAAAGAGGAAAATATTTAGTATTTGTTTCCCATCTAATAAGAGTTTTAAAAACCTCTGGTTTAAATTGATTTTATTTTTACTGAAAGTGTATTTTATTTCTAAGACCTGGATGAAGCAGACTCTGGAAATGGAAGATATATCAGCCCCAGTTCTAGGGCTATAAAATGTAAGAATCCTGCAAGTGCTATTGTCACAAATTAGAGTACAATCATGAGACTCATTGAGAGAAAGATAAATTTAGAAGCAAGCAAAGAATGCAGGATTTTTCTTATCTTAGAAAGAGTATCCAAAAATAACTGTATAGTAAAAGCTGTGCAAAGCAATTGACTTAATCAGCATCCTACACTTTAAAGGGGCAAGCTGCTTTTGCTTTGTTTTTTCCAGAAATATACTCAGCTGTGATTGATATTTCCAGAACTAGAGGAAGGATATAAGTGCTTTTGTTTTTAGAATAATGATTCCTAATGTGTTTGGGCCATAGACTCCTATGGCAGTTAGCTGAAGCTATGGTCCTTTTATTGGAATAATGTTTTAAAATATATAATGTAAAATTTATGGGAATCCAAAGAAAACAAATTATGTTAAAATATAGCTATAGAATAGAATTAAATAGTCAATCAGAATGTATGAAAATTTTAAAATGTGTTATAGAAATACAGCTATAATAAAAGATCCATTGGTAGGTATAATAACTACAAAATTTTGAGTTATGTGCTTGAATACCTCTTGATATGTAAAACTTCTATTATTTAATTTTAAAAAATCTTTAATTTCTTTTGATGATCGAGACCTAGATAGTGTTACAGAAAAGGGGTTCCAATCAAGACCCCAAGAGATGGTTCTTGGATCTCACAGGAAAGAATTCAGGGTGAGTCTGCAGTGCGAAGCAAAAGCAAGTTCATTAAGAAAGTGAAGTGGTGAAAGGACAGCTACTCCACACACAGAGCAGGATCTTCCCAAAAATAAGAGGAACACATCCACCTTAGGTACGATGCTTGCATGTATGGGGCGATGTGCTCTCCTACAAGTTTGTGGTAAATGATTAATTTTCTTAACTACTATATTTTGCAAAAATTGAAATTATTATCTTTAAATCAAAATTAGCAATGTCTTTGTTCTCTAGATATGGAGATATCTGGGCACTCCCAGGCATGGATCTGTTTAGTAAACATTATCAACTTGCCACCTTCTCCGTAAACATCAAGAGGCTAGGAATTCCTGACTTTCTGAGAATACAGTTCAACAAGTCCCATCCTCATTTTCCTAGCCCTCACTCAAAATGGAGTCACTCTGGTTCAAAAGCCTCTGACAATACCACTAATGATTTTGTGGTTTGTTGCCTACATTTATAACTAAAAAGAAGTTACAGTTCATCTGAAATTTGATGAAAATTAGACTGCTTTTGTATCCCTATACAAGCACATTAAAGAGAACGACAAGCAGAAAACAATTCTAGAAGCTGATTTTGACAATCTTTTCTTGGATCAACTTGTTAGTAAAACATTTCTGTGTTCCTCAATGTCACTTTTGAAAGGAAAATATGCTCTAAGTACCCACCAACCATCCAGAAATTCTTTCTTAAATGATTTTTATACAACTTAGAAGAGTATATTACTTTTTATTGCTGTATTAAAAATTCGCTACAACTTTAGTAAAGGTAAAATAGCTATTTATAGTTCTTAAAGTTCTTAAGTCAGAAATTCACTGCAGGGTGGCTGGGTCCTGTATTCAGATATCAGGCACCTAGCATCAAGGTGTTTGCCAAGCCAAGTTCTTGTTAAAGGCTCTCAGAAAAATTCTCCTTCAAGTTCATTATTCTTTTTGCAGCATGTTTTGCAGCCATGGAACGAAGCACATGTTTCCTGGCTAGTTAGAGGCCACCCTTAAGATCCTAGCAGCCATCTGCATTACTAACAAATAGCCCTTTCCCTCTGTGCCAGCAACAAGTCTTCACTGGTTTCCGCAAGAAGGTAGCACAATCAGGTTATTACTCTGAAAGACCGAGTAAGTGGAAGTTTGAAACTGACATAAAAATAACTATATTTGACCCAAACATTTTCCTTATGTGGGCTATTGGTAAATATAATATTCTTGATAATTTCTTTCTACTAGCATAGGCAGAAACAAGAACATAGAAAGAAACGTGTTAGAAGTTAATTTGCCAGTTATCACATCTAAAAGTAATACTTCTAAAGTAGTCTAATTTTATCAATATTAAAAATATATCAGTCAATAATCATTTTTCATAAGTTAATCTTGTTAGTTTATTCATAAATCTGGTATTTCTACTGAACTGTCACATTGAGCGTCCAACACAACAAACTTAGAAAAAGAAAGAACTATATTAGCGCTAATGTAGTTAAGTAAAATTGCTTATTCTTGCTAATGGCAAAAAAGGATCTAAGCCTCTAGAAAGCAAAAGAAATTACTATTTACAGATAATTAATAATAAATATATTGCCATGATACTTTAAATCCTAAATCAAAACACTACTTACCAGAAGAAAATAGTTTTGTAAAGTATGGAATAAAATTATACTTTTAAACAGAATCCTCCACTCAGCCAAAGTTATGTAGACAATAAAAGTAGCATAAAAATATTTGCAGACATAAGACCTTTTCTAAAAAAAAAAATTGGAGGACAAATACTTTATTTTTAATGAAATTACAATCCATTTGGAAACAATAATAGTTCTGGACTAGTCTGTACCTGATTATAGCCAAGAATTATAAAGCAAATATTTTATAAATAAAATATTTCAAGAAACACAGGAAACATGAAAAAGTTTATGAATTTTACAACTGTATAAGACTAACAGCAAATTTTCTTACGAACAGGACAAGCAGTCAAAGAAAAAAAAGGAAAATAAATAGAATGTATGACTACCAAAATTAACACATATATAACCCAAATGCACAGTCATTTCAAACACTCATGAAATATGTTTTGGATAAATGATGCATCAAAAAATTGCAATTCACATTTAAAATAAAAATTCACAGGAAATATTTTCTTCTTTTAATACCATGAACCTTGTAAATAAGCAGGTTTATGTAGAATATTAATAAATATATGTTCTTTCCATATTATTGGTTTTAGACTATGAAGTGAGACAAATGCCCTTGTTTCCTGTAATCCATTCCTATATCTATTATATCTATATCTCTGTTTATGTCTGTATCTGCATTTATGCCAGGTGATGTATGTGTGTGCATGTGTATATATGTACATGCACACATAAATAATAAATGTCCATAGATAAAATAAAAAGACTCATTGAAAAAATTGATGTATAATTATACATCAGTTCACATCAATGCATAATTGATGTATACCTCTCTGCATCAGAAAAGCTTAAATACATTGTACTGGAAAATTGGAATATTTCATAGACATTGTATAATTTTCTGCATCAGAAAAGCTCATATACACTGTATTGGAAAACAATGTATAAAGGCTTCAGTTTTATTATGTATAGCTAAAGTAACAGCATATGCTCTGCCTTTGTGTTAAATTCTCAGGAGTTTGTGGGCGTCACTGCTCAATTTTCTGTTTTCTCCAATGCAGAGTGATGGAAGAAAATGAACACAAATGAAGTCGTAGTCATAAACTCATCAACCAACATGCACGTGTGAAAAAACATTTTTAAATTGAGGTATTTACACACAGGCAAGGAAAGCACTTGGTAGAAACTCAAAATGGTGTGTAGCATCTTGAGATATATCTTATAAAATGTTTAGGAATCTGAAAATGCTTTTATAATAACTCCACTCAGAATCTACATTAAATATATTCTCTTTGTCATAAGGTACTAATTCTAAAAATATTTTTGATAAATTCAAATGTATCAGGGGGAATGTATTTGCAAGATGAATACTCTGAAGTTATTAATATCTACAGGAGGCATTCTATCACCTTTACCAAGATAAAGCAATGCCATATTTAGCTGTTGTAATACTAAATGTTCCATGAAATAGAGCTCTATTATTGTGAGCCAGGCTGTTCTAGCTGACTTGAACACAGCCATTGACCTCTATGCTCGAAGATTTCTTTCTCCCTAAGCGTCACACATTTTCTATGAAGGTAATCCATAATCAGGCTATCCAAACTAGAAAAAGAGTAAGTACAGCCTGGGAAGGAGCTTCATGAGGTAAAATTTTAAAGGAAAAGCACAAAATAACTATTCTCAAGGCAGTCACAATTAAAACCACATGGAGATGAGGACAGCGGTCATGTATCTTCTATTTGTCTTCGTGGATCCAGTGCGTATTATTTGTATTTACTGTGAGTATATTTCTATGTCTTTTGCAAATACATACAAGTCTCATTGGTCCATTATACGACTTCTACTGAAACATCTTATTACAGTTCATCTAAGCATTCCTGAAAAGGATTACTTAATGGTTGTAAAGTAAGACAGATTGAGAAATCAGCATTGAGATGGCAAGTATTAATAAATGGTGCTTTAAATCTGAAAAATTGGTAGCACTTCCTTACAATTTGTAACACTTCTTTACCTATTTGTGAGGTATTCTTTTTTACATTGTTCTTTTCTTCCTTCCCAAATCCAAACTTTTACTTCCAGTAACACCAAAGTCAGCATTAGTAGTTTATAAATGAAGTATTTTTGTTTTAAAATTTAATTATGTAGCTTCAAAAAACAGTTTCTGTCTGCAAATTATGGTTTGGCACATTAAACAAAAATGTAAGCAGATGGCAAAGTGCAGTAATTTTTATTTTCTTGTTACAATTTTGTTTTTAAATTTTAGATGTTTATGAATTTAATTGTTTAATTTCACTAGTTTCCAGAGTGATAAAAATAAATTAGTTTTAAAAACATGAAGAGAATTCTTCAAATGGCATGCATTAATCAAATGTTTGGCGCAAGGTCTTTCAAAGCTATGCTAACAATTATTTTTAAAATAAACATTCTTGTCATTTGGATACATGATCTATAGTTGTATAAGCTTTTTATTAATTGGTGGAAGATGTTTACAAATATTTCTGAAGAATGTACTAGGAGTAGCATATTATACATTCTCAGTTGTGTGAAAATTAGCTGAACATACAAGATAAAGAGCATAAAAGTGGAATAAACTCTTGGATTAATGGAGTAAACCCCGATGCAGGGTTTTAGAAAAGAAAGTGAAGCCCAAAATCATGAATTTGTTTGGTCCAGTGTCCTAAATGAGTTAGTGCTACTGCACCTCAGTTGATCAGACTACAGGCCAGTGGCCTGAAGCAGTGCCAGATCTTCTGTTATGTTTGAACGTGAGTATCTACCACATCCTCACTGATACTCCCCAGAGTTTATATGTTGAAGTCCTAACCCTGAGAGTGGCTGTATTTTGAAACTCCAGTTAAAGACAGTGTTATATATGTAATATATTTAGAGAAATGCAATGCGAAACACTAGCATAAGAGTACTGAATATACTTCACAATAGATTCATGGTTCCATAACACAACTACAATTACTGGTAGCATTATGAGGTGACTTAAAATACAATGATGAGATTTGTGTTTATATTATTAATGGCATAGTGTCCAGAACTAAGGAAGGTAATAGGAAGTATGCATTCCATATATTTAAATGTTAAGCAACAACTTGGCACTATTCAGAATTTGGCCTGAGAAAGGACACCAGAAGGAAGCTACTGGAATCAATGTAATGCATGGCCTAGTGGTACTGGGAATACTTCAGGTGTAAGTGGGCTTCCCCATCACTGAAAATCCTCATCCAGCAGCTGACAGGAAGTGAAGTTGTGCCTTGCTATACTGAAAACTTGATTATTAATATAACTTCATAGGTTTCTTAAAAGTCTAGGTTTTGTAATCTACAACAGGAACCCAGTTTTAAAGGCAACCATTTTCGACTTCTGAAACATCCATCTTTGGGGGAAATATATAGTCCTAGTTTTTCTAAGATAGATATATTTTGACCTTCTAACATATAATTGAAGATATAATGTATTTTATGTATGTGTGTGAAAAACAAGTATGATAATAAACTCATGTAGAAAATCTAAGCATAATCTGAAAAACATATTTGTTTTGGCCTCTTGTTAATTAATCCTAGATAATTTTCTTATCTTTCAAACACTTCACTTGTAAAGTAGAAATAATAATATACAACGCCCTTCTAGAAAGGTTTAAATAATTAGGTTTTTGCTCTTTTCCATGATTTTAGTATATTCTTTCTTTTGTAGTGGTTATAAATTATTATGTTTCTTCTATCTTTGTGTGAGTTATTAATAGATAAAATAGTGCATAAACAAGTGAAAATAATAATTCAAATAAAATGACTTAAAATTAACATGAATAGAGCAAGACTAAACATCAAATCAATAGTCCATATACTAATGAACTTACTTATTTGAAGAGTGGAAAAGTTTTCAAATGGTTTATTTTGGGGTAGTGATAAATTAGTGTCATACCTGAAGCAGAGGTCAATTATTTTGAAGCAGTCATGTTTAAAGATACTTTAAAATCTACGCTGCTAAATGATATGAAGCTATAAAGAGTAGCTTGATGACAAGGGCATCTCTAAATCAATATCAACTGACATGATTAGTAAAAGAAGACAAAATGATATACATGGGTCAGAAGTAAATGTAATGTCTGGGTGTTTGTATTAATTTTAATGTAAAATTAATATAAATTTATGAACATTTGAAAATTCTCTTTTATAGAAAAATACAACCTAAGTGACTGGCTCAATTACTTTGCTGAGAGTTAATTTCATTCTTACATTTTAAACTAACATCCCTGTATCCGAAATTACTCAATGGAAAAGTAAATTGATGGCAAAAAATTAATTTCCACTTAAAAAAATCTGTGTGGGTATAA
This sequence comes from Sapajus apella, assembly GCF_009761245.1. Classification (NCBI taxonomy): domain Eukaryota; kingdom Metazoa; phylum Chordata; class Mammalia; order Primates; family Cebidae; genus Sapajus; species Sapajus apella. The sequence goes on along the minus strand of NW_022436951.1, from coordinate 23,365,144 downwards.
ATCACCACAACTTGGGGGAGGTTGAAAAATGACAGTATTAAGAAAACTTCATATTCAACAGACAAATAAACATCCTCACAAATCCAAATGACTGTCACATATTTACCCATCATTAGCCATAATCTACTTCAGATGATGATGATAAATGAACCAAGAAACTGCAGCCCTGAACAATACCTACTTAATGATAACAACCATTGAAAAATGCAGAGTGAGTTTCCTGCCCTGAAATTGTTATTTCACCCCCCACAGAGAGTCGTTTAACTGTTTCCTTCTCTAACACCGCAGGTTTCCTCTATTAATGAAGATGCCTTTCCTGTGTGTTGACAGCTTCATTTCCATTTTAATACTAATCATTTCATTTAAGAAACTGATATTGATACACAGTACTATGCTTTATCAATGAAAACTTTACAAATAAGTTATATATATGTATCTAGATTGGCCATAAGAAAATATTTGTTTTTTGGTTTTTTTTCCATATAATACTATGCATACTATACCAGGTCAAAAGTTTTGAAGATATTGTAAAAATTATTAAAAGTCCATTTTGCAGCCTTCTAAGCTGTAGACACCAGATTCTAGCCTTACAAGTTTTATGATTCTTACTGTGACCAAAAAGGCTTAAGACGACCTCTCTTGGGATACTAGATCCCTTGGAAAAAAAAATGTCCTTTGGTTTGTGGCTCTGGTAAGTTCAGGATATGTTAGTGTATTTATGATACCTAAAGACAACTAGGTGTCTTAAATTATATTCACAGATTTTTATGGTAAATTTCACTCTTTTCATTTGTGGGCACAGTACATTCTGATTTACATAAAATTATCTTTATCATCCTGTCCTCTGATGTTTTTGAATATGTTGTTTAGATTGCTTTCTGGCTTATTTGTTAATCTTGGTTCAACTCTCTGAAGCAATTTTTTTCTAGAAGCCCATTATGTTGTTATTATTGCCATGAATTGTTTCACCAACCCTACTTCCTCTTAATTTTCTTTTTTCCAATTGTGTGATTATAGCTCACTGCAGCCTGGGCTCAAGTAATCTTCCTACCTCAGCCTTCTAAGCAGCTCAGACTACAGGCATGCACCACCATATTCAGCTGATTTTTTATATTAATATTATTATTGTATAGATGAATTCTTACTTTAATGGCCAGACTGGTCTCAAACTCCTTGCCTCAAGTAATCCTCCCATTTTGTCTTCCAAGAGTGCTGGGATTACAGGTATAACCAAGATGACTGCACTTTAGTCAGGAGTATGCCAAGGCAGCTTTCTGGCACAGTGTGACTCAACAGGTTTGAAGCGCAGGCACACAACTCAGCACATTAGGTAAGCAGACCACTTGAGGCACATTAAGTAATCACCTACGTGAGTTTGTGCTTGGCTCAGAGCCACTAACGACCCTGCTGATGTTTTATATATGACTTGTGCCCACAGCTCATGCCCAGACTTAACTGGTGCCCAGGTAGAGTAAAAACCATCTTGAAATTGTCTATGATTCCTTGCATGTTTTTCCAGCTAGCTACTGCTGGTCCACCCACTCCCCTTAGCCTTCAGCTTGGGCTGGAATCTGAAATTTGGCATAACTATTGGCATACAAACAGGATTCCAAGCTGTGCTGCTCAGATGGGCTCCAGTGTAACATGGAAGACAGTAGCTGGGTCTCCTGCGAGCATGGAGAAGGCGCTGAAGCAGCTGGAAGCACAGAGCATAAAGAAGTAATTAGCCTTTGCTGGCAGAGTTGGATGAGCATTTTGACTGCACTGCAAGCTGTACATACCCAGTCCCTGGGATGCAGCAGAGGTAAGGGCCCTTCAGGCATGGGGACCGATTGCCTGGAGTCCCAGCTGCACAGCTCAGAAAAAGAGTTAGAAGCTACTATACATGGGGACCTTCAGGCATATGCAGGACACTTGCAGGCCTGGCAACAGAGCTTGGAAAAGGAATTAGAGGCTGCTATGAATGCAAGCCTGGGTCCATCATCTCAACTGGAGACCCCCATTCAGTCTGATATCAAGGAGGCCATCCACCGGACTGAGGGGTCTGTGCCATAAAAAAGGGGAAGATGCCTTACCAGCAGGGTGCCCTCCCACAGGAGAAAAAAGGGCCCTAATGAGTGACACACTCAGGATATGGATAGATTTGATTTTGGCTGGGTTCAACTGAGAGAAAATTGATAAAGAGCCCAAAGAAGTACTCTTAAGTTTGTGTAGACAGTTGTCTCTGGAGCAGCAATTATAGAAAATGTCTAAGGGGGAGAAGGACATTGCTGCTCAACCCAGTCCCACCCTTGTGCTCCAGCTCAAAGACTACATGCTGCAGCCAGCCAGGGGTGTAATGCCATTTCTGTCTGATGAGGGAACTGGCTGAGGTGCTCTGCTCGGGGGGACACCAGGTGACTGGAGGCCATATGTGGACTTGGCAATGTACTGGTCCCTGCACCTGATTAAGTTTCCAGGCAAGGTTGCATAGACGGTTATGAAGCCAAGTCAGTGAAAGTGAAACCTGCATCTTTGCACCTTAGCACTGGCCGCTTGGCTCCCTGCTTATGCACTGTGTATGTCTCTCCCATACCTGATTACATTCTGGGGCCTGACGTTTTACACAGTTTAAAAGCTGTCCCTTCTATCAGAGATTTGGTGGACTGCTTGATGACAGAATTGGAACAGTACCACTGTGTGGTGGACTTGGATAATGCATTCTTTTCCAGAAAGCCAGGAACAGCTTCTCTTCATAGGAGGGCAACGGTGGACTTTCAGAGTGTTACTGTAGGCCTATATCCACAGCCCCACCATATGTCATGGTCTTGTTAATGACATTATGCTAACCTCTGATTCTCTTGCAGATTTAGAAGTGGCAATGCTCCCCTTTCCTAGAATTAAAATGGTGCAGCTCAGACTGCCTCTCTGGGAGCGAAGTGGGGTATTCAGCAAGCACAAGGTCTATGGGTAATTGACCAGGGGCACCCATTTTAGCTGAATGTGCTTGTGACCACAGTTGGTTTCAGTTGGGGCCTGTGACAGGTCACAGATTGCTTGGGAATGCCAGTAGACTTTTGGTTCCAGCTATGGAAGGGAGCTGAGCTCTGATATTCCTTGATAGAAAAACAGCTAGTGGCTGTGTATGCTCCTCTTCAGGCTCATGAGAGGATGGCAGGATGGGCTACAGTTGTTGTGCAGAAAACCTACCCAATAGCAGGATGGGTACATTCATGGATAATGACCCCCAAGACTGGGAAGCAGTTAGTTCCTGCATATGCTGCCCTTCAGGCTCATGAAAGCATGGCAGGATGGGCTACAGTTGTCATGCAGATGACTTACCCGATAGTGGGATGGGTATGTTCATGGATAACAACCCCCTGGACTGGGAAAGCAGTTAGTTATTGCATATGCTGCCCTCCAGGGTCATGAGAACATGACAGGACAGGCTACGGTCATCATGCAGATGATTCATCCAGTAACGTGGTAGATATGTTCATAGGTAATGAACCCCTGGACTGGGATGGCACAGACATCTGATGTAGCAAAGTGGGGCACCTACTTAGAGCAGTGGAGTACAATGAGTACGAGTCCCTTAGCAGCAGACTTGCAAGAGATCTTAGGACCTGTAGTCCTGTGAAAGATAAGGCCATGGGGCCTAAGGTCAGGGAGACTGAGGCACCCCTAGAACCTGAGCCTTCATTATTTAAGGAAGGATGTCCCCCCACTCCTGATGGATCATGGTACATAGATAGGTCTAGCCAAGACGCTACTGCTGCCTGAACCACTGTTGCAGTCCAACCTAGTACTGACACCACATGGTTTGAAACTGGATGTGGGCAAAGTATCCAATGGGCTGACCTCAAAGCAATGTGAATCATGATCAGCAAGGAGGTGACACTTATGGTAATCTGCAATAATAGCTGGGCAGTTTATCACAGTTTAACCTTGAGTGTGCCGAGGTGGCTTTCTGGCACAGCATGACTCAGCAGGTTTGGAGTGCAGACAGACAACTCCGCACATTATGTTACCATGTCACGTAAAGGAAACTAGGTGATCACCCACATGAGCTGTGCTTGGCTTGGAGCCACTATTGTCTGAAATAGGTATAACTACCCTGCTGATTCTGTACATGTGGCTTACGCCTAGGTTGGCTGGTGCCCAGGCTTGCAGTACAGCTCATGCCCATGCTCTCTTATGCCCAGAGAGACAGAGTAAAAGCCATGTCAAAACTGTTTACTATTCCTTGAATGTTTTTCCTACTACCTGCCACTGGTCTACCCACTCCCTTCAGTCCTCAGCTTGGGCTGAAACATGACATGTGACATAACAACAGGTGTGAGGCACTGTGCTTGGCCCCAATCCTACTTCTTAAGAAGAATGTGCCTCCTATACATCACCAAGCATTTGTTACAAACCTTTAATTATATCAGTTAGGCGAAGAACTAACCAACAAGAGAAAAGAAATTCATTCTCTTTACACAACTGAATACAGTTAAAAACTTCCCTCTCTGACATTTTTCTGTGACAACTTTGTGTATTATAATCAAAGATCCAACTCAATACATTTTTATTTTTATCGTTGTTAAAATATCTAAAAATAAGCAGTAGTAGCTCAGGTCAGAGTGTAACTAAAAATGCAAAGATTATGCAAGAAAATAAATTCAAAAGACAAGGGGCCAACAGAAAACTGCACTTATATTACAGACAAAATTTTGATGTTTTTAAACATATAAAACAAATACAAAAGAAAGAAAAATGACAAGTTTGTTAACATGATACAGCCAGTTTAATAGCACAAATAATTTGTGCTATATGAACTTAAATAAAGACACTTTATAGTGTCTTTGGTTAACAAAGAATAGGAGTTGGAACTTGAGCTTAATATTGAGATCAAATAATATAATTGTTTTAATGTGAATGAAAGTAAAATGAGTATATATAGAGAGAGACAGAGACAAACAGAAACAAAGACAGGCATTAGAGATATTAATATTTGTAATAGTGATTATTTCAGGTAAGTATTGAAAATGTTGAGATATGAACAAATTTTGTTGAAAGGTTTTATAGTGCATGAATTACAGAAGGGTTTGGAGAAAATTTGGGAATGGCAGCTGTATTAGTTTTCTATTGCCACTTTATTAAATTCCTGTTGCCACAAATTACCACAAATTTAGTGGATCACGAGGTCAAGAGATCGAGACTGTCCCAGGCAACATAGTGAAACTCGTCTCTACTAAAAATACAGAAATTAGCCAGGCATTTGGCACGTGCCTGTAGTCCCAGCTACCTGGGAGGCCGAGTCAGAATAGTTGCTTGAACCTGGGAGGTAGAGATTGCAGTGAGCTGAGACTGTGCCACTTCTCTCCAGCCTGGCGACAGAGCAAGACTCCGTCTCAAAAATAAATAAATAAATAAATAAATAAATAAATAAATAAATAAATAAATAACAAATGTATCATCTTACAGATCTGGATATCTGAAGCCTAAAATGCATTTCACTGACTAACCTCAAGGAGTCTGAGGTGGTGTTTCATCTGAAGACCTTGGAAGAAAATCCATTCCCTTGAATTTTCCAATTGACAGATGCTATTCATATTCCTTAGCTTTTAGTCCCATTCTACCATCTTTAAATCCAAAAACTTGTGAGTGAGTCTTTCTAACATCATTATCTCTTTGATTCTCTCTCCTGCCTCCTCTTCCATTTCTAAAAACCACTGGACTCACCCAGATTATCTAGGGTAACCTCTCATCTCAGAGCCAGCTGATTTGCAAGCTAAATTTTTTTGTAACCTTAATTCTCATTAACCTGAAAGATAATACATTAACTGGTCCAATTCTGGGAGTTAGAATGTGGTTATAATTGTTGTTATGAGCATTAACCTTTCTACCACAGATGCCCAAAATAACCATAAGAAAAGATATCTAGCTTTGTCAGAAAATGTAACAACGTTAAACAATCTCTTTTCTTCAAAATGATAATCCCTGTGACAGCCACATTTTACTTAATGATTTAAGGAGTGGTTACTTTTTGTATGTTGCATAGAAATGTAAACCGGGATTTAAGCATTTTTTCCCAATTATAAATTTCCACCAAGCTGAATATAATATTTTCCAACATTTCACAAATTTGAATTTAAAAAATAGCCAGTAGGACTGACTATAATGCCAACCTGTCCATAGCTATAACCAGATGTTTGCAGATTGGGTGATGAACATAAAATAAAAAGAGGGAAAACCCATGGTAGCTAGTATTATGTTAGCTGTAAGATTTTCATAGAGAGCTTTCAGAAGATGCTCATTTCTATTCCTAGATTTGCAAGAGTATTTAACATGATTGGACGTCAAATTTTGCCAAAAGCTTTTTCTGAATATATTTCCATGATCATATAATTTTAATTATTTTTGTTGATACAGTGAATTTTATTTATTGATTTTAGAATATTGAGTTAGATTAGGATACAGCCCACTTGGAATAACATATTATTTTTTGTATATAATGTTATATTCAGTTTTCTAATATTTTGTTTAGTATTGGCATGTCAATCATCATGAAAAATACCAAGTGCAGGTGTTTTTTTTTTTCTTTCTGTAATATCTGTGTTAGGTTTGATACTGGGGTAATGTAGTCCTCATATAATCAGTGGGAAAATATTTTCTTTTATTTTCTAGAAAAGATTTGTGGAATTGATATTTTTTCTCTAAGTGTTTGATAAAATTCACAAGTGAAATCATCTGGAAGTTTTGTTGTTGTTGTTGTTGTTGTTGTTTTAAGGTTTTACCTTTCAATTTTTTAATAGATGTAGGCAGCTCAAATTATCTGTTTCTTCTAAAGTCAATTGTAGTTTGTACCTCTTAAATAACTTTTCCATGTCATCTGAAATCTATTTATGGGCATGGGGCTGTTGTGATACTTCTCAATTAGATTTTTAATGCCTGAGCAATCTGTAGTGATAACTCGTTTTTCTTTTATTAAAAATTTGTGCTAATGTATCTACTGCTGTTGTTGAATAAAGTATTATATAAACATCAATTTGGTTAATTTCTTGGATTATGGCATTCAAGATTCTTATAACTTTATTGATTGCATTTTAATTGTTTTTCAATATAAAGAAAATGTTATTGGAATCTCTGAAAATAATTATGAATGTGTTTATTGTTTCTTGCAGTTTTTGCTTTATAATCTTTGCAGCTCTTATGTGAGTGCACAGCTGCTTAGGATCCTATGTCATTTAATGAGTTGTCCCCTTTAGCATTATGAAATGACCCCTCTTATCCCTGGCAATAAATTTCTTGTTTAGAAATCTGCATAACAATGTTTATATAGGCACTTCAATTTATTTTACTTTTGATTAACATGGTATATTTTTTAAAATCCCCTTATTTTCATTAATTTCTGTATTCATATTTAAGCAATATTGAGATTTTATCCTCCTTAAGTAATTTTGACCTGCTCACAGCAAAAAATGGGAGCTATAGACAGAGGAGCTGCCACTGAAATCACTAAACAAGCTCACAAATTATCCTAATACTATCCTTGGATTCTAAAAGAAGACACAAAAGTCTCCTGGGTGAGAGAAAAATGACTTTATTATTCACAGCAAAAGCAGGAGCAGAAGCATCAGCAGTGTTGTGCTGATTCCCTGAGCACCAAATCTCACAGGATAACACAGAGGGACAGGCAGAGTTTGCATTCCCAGTGGGGTGTATTAGAGGAGGGAAAACCTGGGCTTAGGGAATCTTCTAGTTTTATAGCAACTAGTAAGCAAGCTTGCTCTTTATCTGAAGGAAGATCAGGGTAGTACAAGACCTGCAATGTATGATCTCACTTTTCAGGATTGCCAGTGGCATAAACAATCCTGAGAAATGTCTCAGATTAACGAAGAGTCAAAGCTCTGAGTTTGGTAATACTCAGCTAGATAAGTATAAATGATAACTGCCTTCCAAAAGCAGCATAGATTAGGTCTTAGATTTTTACCCTGATCATCTTGGTCTTTTGATTTTTTTTTTTATCATTTACATTTAATATGCTTATTGAAAAGTTTGAGTTGAATATGTAGTCATGCTATTTGTTTTTTATTTTTCTCTTCTGTTCTTTGCTCTCCCTTCCCTCTTTTTCTGTTTTTTTATTTTAGGTAGTCGATTTATTATTCTATGTATTTGCCCTTTTCAGTTATTAAATGCAATTGTTGTTATTTTATTGTTTCAGAGCTGTGAAACTCTTTGGCTCATCACATTCTACCTTCAAGTAATATAATGATACAGCTTCAATGAGTGGAGTCACACCAAGGTCCTTAGACTTGCACCGATTTAGATAAAATGACATGGACACATAAAGTGGTTTTAAGGAGTAGAGAGTTTAATAGGCAAGGAAGAAGGAAGAAGCTCCCCCATACAGAGACAGAGGGAGGGGGGCTCCAAGCTGAGAGAGGAAACCCCAAGTGTGACAAAAAACAGCCAGTTCTATGGGGAGGCTGGAGGAGGCAGTATCTGATTTGCATAGGGCTTAGGTGATTTGTTTGAGTAGGCATGTCATTCACTTAGCCAGTGAAAAAACTGGCCCCCAGTCTTTTAATATGCAAATGCAGAGTACCATGATGTTCTAAACATGTGGGCATTAGTGGGGGAGGCCATGTTGCCAGGCACCTGTTGGGGAAAGGGGAAGACAGCAGGAATCACCATTTTTTGGATGGACCCAGTTTCTAATGGTTAGTATTTGCATATCAAAGCTTGCCATCCCAGCTCTAAGAACCAGGGCCCTCCTGCTAGAAAGAAACATTTCTGGAGCTGCATTAAAAGAAACAAAACCGGCCCAGCGGTGGCTCACACCTCTAATCCTAGCACTTTGGGAGGCTGAGGCAGGCGGATCACAAGGTCAGGAGATCGAGATCATCCTGGACAACATGGTGAAACCGCGTCTCTACTGAAAATACAAAAATTAGCTAGGCGTGGTGGCGCATACCTGTAATCCCAGCTACTCAGGAAGCTGAGGCAGGAGAATCACTTGAACCCAGGAGGCGGACTTTGCAGTGAGCCAAGATGGTGCCATTGCACTCTAGCCTGGTGACAGAATGAGACTCTGTCTCAAAAAAAAAAGAGAAAAAAAAAGACAATCATTAAAAGAAACAAAACCTTCCTAAAGACCCCCTTTCCTCTCTATCTGCCTAAAATAATTTCTTAATAACTAACAATACCATTTTGTGTACTCTCCAGGTATAGCAGGATTGTTTCCTTTCAGACATTTGTGCTAATTTTGTTATAAATCTAACTTCTATATGTGTTATAGATACCACATTACAATATTATTTTTACTTAGAATGGTTGATCATTTCCTGAACAAATTTAAGTAATAAGAAACGAGTCTTCTAATTATCTATATAGTTACCATTTTCAATACTTCATGAATTTAGATAGATCCAGACTTGAATCTAGTATGATTGTCTTCCTACTTAGAGAATTTTCTTTAACCTTTCTTGTAATACAACCCTAATAATGATATTTATTTTTTAGGTTTTATTTTTCTGTAAAGGCCTTTATTTCATCTCCATGTAGAAAACCAATTTTGCTGGGAAAAAAAAATCAAAAATCTGTTAATGTGTTTACATCTTTTTTCCAGTGTGTATGCTGGCTTTTTAAAAAATCTGACTGGCTTTATGCTTTTTTATGGCTGGTTTTTGGTAATTTGATTAAGATGTGCCTTAGTATAATTTTCTTAATGATTTTTATTCATGGGATTTGTTGAAAATTTTATATTAATGAGTTTCTGTGTGTTATTAGATATGAATGAGATTGTGGCCATTCTTTCTTCAGTTACTTTGCATTTCTCCATCCCTTCTCATCTGGTGCTGTGAGTTGCACTTATATAATGAAGCAGGAGTGGCCACAAGAAACAGACCTCAGACACCGAACGAGGAAGGAAGAGATGATTTATTCTGCTGGGAGCAAGGTGATGTAGTTATCTAACAGCCAAGCTCGTCCAACAAAGAGAAGCTCTGCCTTTATATAGGCTTACATCTCTAGATACTACATGTGAAAGGTCTTGTTGGGGTTCAGAGGTTCAGGGGTGCCCTCAGTTCTCCTGAGAGGATGTTTCTCCAGATTCTTGGTCTGTCTCTTCCCAAGAATGGGAGAGGAGACCACTGCGCAGTGCTCAGTAAATACCAGACTCAAGAGTATTTGTAGAAAGTGATTTATTTTGGTAGAGAGGAAAAGGAGAAGGAGAGAGAAAGAAATAGCTAACTCTCACACTGAGTGAGAGAATCCAGACAGATGGAATCCAGGAGATGAAACCAACGTCCACACTGAGCAGAAGGGAACAGACAGAGAGATGGAGTTTAGGTGCGGAAGACAGGCTTCCATGAGAGAGTGTGGAAGGGGACTCCAGAGGGGAAATCCAGGAGAGAGAAAGATGGCTTCCACAAAGAGAGTGTTCATGGAGGAGGATCTAACCATGGAGTCCAAAGGGATATGGGAGAAAGGGACAATTAATTAGGGAGAAATGGGACTTTTAATCTGGGAGGAGCCCCCACCTTCTCTAGGACCTCTGGCCAATGAAAGGAGTTCCTTGGAACTTCCGCTGGGGTGACTGACTCTTAGTTTCTTACCGCACCTGCCAAATTCAAACATAAACTGTTAAATTTCCCGGATGAAGACAGATGGGAGTTGGAGAAAATACGGTGCTGGAAAGTTCTTGCCCTGGAAACTACACCCCCTTATGGACCGGGAAAGATAACACATTCCCTTAGCCTTGGGTTTAGAGCCTTAGAAATTACATGTGAAAGGGTCTTGGGTTTACAGTTTTAGAAATTACATGTGAAAGTGTCTTGGTCCATGGACTAGGCTTGGGGTGGGGGTTTGATCTTTTTTAAGTAAAAACAATGTCTTCTGGAAAGATTCCCCCATACAATGCCTGCTATCTATAGGAAGGTGATTAAGGAGGTGCAGGTCGGCCAGCCTTTTCTTCTGTTGAAATGCAGTGTGGAAGTCAAAGGGGAGATGATCCTAGATGCTTGGGTCTCTTTCCTAAATGATATTTTGCCATTTGACATTTTTTCATAGCTCCCTATGGCTCTGCAATTTTGAAACCTTTTTATGCCCTTATATGTGTTTTATTTTAAATTATTTCTATGGCTATGTTTTCAGGTTCACAAATCTTTCTTCAACCCTGTCTATTTGGTCTTTAACCTCATCCAGTTTATTTTTAATCCCTGACATTGGAAGTTTTATCTCCAGAAATTTGTTTTGCATATTTTGAATAGTTTCTATGTCTCTTCTTAAATTTTTCAATGTTCCCTCTAAGTTCTTGAACACATGGTACCGAGTTTGTTCCACAGACTCTGACAGAAAGAAGGATGAATGCAGTATGCAGACACAGATATTTTGCATCTGAGTGTGGCTAGGGGACCACAGGCTTAGCTCAGCCTTGGTGAAAGTGCACCTGATAAGCCTGAGACACTCCCATTTATTTAGTACAGATTTAATGACAAAGGCCTGGAGCAAACACCATTTGTGGATAGTTAACATTGTTGACCCCCCCAGTAAGGGGCAGTCCTGTGCATGGATGATCAATGGTTGGTTTCTGGAGAAATAGGTAAACAAATTTATCTAGATAAATTCTTTTGCACTCCCTTGTTACCTGCCCTTTGCCACTAGCTCAAGGTAAGAGGATTAGGCTGGCTTCCGCGATAACACTTTCCCAAAGCTTTGCAAAACCACCTGCCTTCAAAGAGGGTTTGCGTGTTTCTTATAATTTTTGCTAACACCCTGACTGATCCCCTACATATGGAATACAGGTGTCGTGAGTACTAATTTCATTATTGATGTCATTTCTGTATCGATTTTGATGGTTGACATTCTCCTCCCTGTAGTCTAGATTCTGCTTCTTTTAAAGTCTACTTTTTTTTAAGTAGATACCATATATTTTAAATTATTTTTTTCTTCTTCTTATTTATTTTTCTAAATAATTTTGGATTTAGTTCCTGGACACAATAAAGCAACTTGCAAACTGTTCCATCTTTTTGTGTTTTGCTTTTAAGCTTTCTAAAGCAAGGCTGTAGCCACATTTGGTCTGGGATTATCTTCCTCCACCAAATAAAGCAAGATTCTCCTTGTGCTCTACTCAATGCCTCCTGAATGATAACATTTACCACCCTCATTTTTCAGAACAGGCACTGTTCAGAACTGATCCTATATAAGCTCTGTTTATTGTTTCTTTTTATTCTTTGTATTGTGAAGGGAAAAGAAATCTTGGAGCCTCCAAATCACTAAGCTAAAGGGAAAGGTCAAGCTGGGAACTGCTTAGGGCCAACATGCCTTCCATTGTATTCAAAGTTACCCCTCTTCTCACTGAGATGCATATCTGATTGCCTCCTTCGGAAAGGCTAATCAGAACCTCAAAGTATGCAACTGTTCTCTCACCTATCTCTGCTCTGAAGTCCCCTCCCCTCTTTTGAGTCTTCCTGCTTTTGCTTCAAATTGCTCTGCCTTTCTAGACCAAACCAATGTGCTTCTTACGGAAATTGATCGATGTTTCATGTCTCCCTAAAAGGTATACAATTAATCTGTCCCCGACCACCTTGGGCACGTCTTCAGGACTTCCCAAGGTGGTCGAGGCACTGAAGTGTTAAACCTTGGCAAAATAAACTTTCTAAATTAACTGAGACCTGTCTCAAATTTTCGGGGTTCACAGTGACGTTGTTTACCTGGCTTTTGGTAGTCTTACTATATGCATGTGCTGATCAGTACTGCCCTGAGAAATTGAAGCTACCCCAGAGGTGACTGTCTTTGCTGGTCTGTCTTCTGTGTCCTGTCACAGGATCTCCAGTAGATCTGATATCCCTGTACAGCCAGCTTGGTCTGTTCAAGTTAAGGAAACTGCTAGGCTTTGCCCTAGTTTCCCTTTGTTGCACTCTGAGCTGTAAACTTTCTCCAGGCTGTAAGTTCAGGTGATAATAAGGCTTATCTTTTCTTTCTCATTTCTTGGTATCACTATCTTTCATTGCTGGACCTCTACTTTTCAAAAAAACCGTTGTTTCATATATTTTCCTGTTAATAATTTATTTTGTTGTTTCAGGTGGAACTGTAAATCTAATTTTTGTTAACCAAGTGAAACTCCCTTTGATTTTTTTCTTTAAATATGATGTTAATATAAAAATGAAGCTTTGAGAATATTATATAAACTGGGATTCTGAAAATTCATATGCACATGTCATTTTTTTCTTAATTTTTTTCCTAAATATATTGTTGTTCCAATATTGGTATCTGTAACTTTGCTTGTCATCATGTACATGTATTACTTAATTTACTCAATAAATCTTGAATCTGTGCCGTCCTATGCTTTAATGAACATTTTTGTATGATAAGCTATGTCCCGGTCATGAAAATAGTTCCACATATATGATGAAATGCACTTAAATGTAGACCAGAATTATTAAAGCATGAGTCATAAATTTCATAAGTTATATGTAGGTTATGTCTCACATGTTGAATGTAATATATAAAGAAATATGATTTAAAAAGAAGAAAATCTGACATCTCAGCTCTGCAATAATGTGTGATTTTTATGGGAAATATGTAAATGTAATGTTTGTGTGACTTTTTTGTGTGTTGCATGATTCTTGTAGAAAAAAATAAATTAAAAATTGACTTTTTGAAATGATTCAGGGAATATTATTAAACAGTTTTAAAAGATTTTATAGTAGTTTAAAAAAACTAAACATCTTATAATCTCATCTTTTCCTTTTAATATAAATTGATTTTTATTATTATTACTATAGCTGCATTTCTAAATTTGGAGTCATTTTTTCTTTCCAGGCTGGCTATTTATTTCTTAATAGGGCAGAACATTTTCAATGAAGTTTTTCTCACCAAGAGTAAGCCATTTTAGTTCCAACTTTGGTTAGCATGTCTAATATGTTAGAGAAAAAAAAAACTATAAAATCAATAACAGATCTAGAGAGATTCTTTTGACTGAGGCAAACCTAAAGCATTTTGGAAATAATATTGCTAAGAACCTTAACTCAAAACGACATTAAGGGAAAATACTCTCTTTACCAAAAACTAAAACTTACGAAGTTTTGAATGTAATAATTCACATTCGTTGGTTCTATTGTAAGAAAAAAATATTATTTTTATTATAATTTAAAAATATTTATGATGTTGTAATCATATTTACAAATGCAATACAAATATCAGCATCTCTGAGGAGAAAATAATTTCCTATTGTGACTTTTCCTGTGTATACAGAGTGATATTTTCATAAAATGTAATATACAATATATAAATTATTTTTACATAATTTGACATGTTAGGTTACATTTAATGTAGAACTTTAAGATTTTAAATTCTCTATCCAGCCGTATTAATAAAAATGTAAGAGAGAACTCAAGAAGAAAAGAAGAAAATAATGGAAGGAAGGGAGGTGTGAGAAAAAGTAGGAAGGATGAAAAATAAATGAAGAAATGAACAATGAATGGAGACAAAGAAGGAAGGAGAAAAGGAAGCAGGAAGGAAGCTCTAGTCACCCAAAATTTGGAATCGGCTGACTAAAAAATCATTCAAATATCATAAAATGTATTTTTGAAAAGTACAGTTATAATCAAATACTGCTATATTAATTTGATTATAGAAAGTCAAAGCCCTAATTATCAAATAGAGGAGACTATGTACAGCACTTCAAGTTTAAAATATGTCACTCTTTCCTTTCATTTTTCTTGTCTTTCATTGTAATTCATTTCATTATTATATATAATTTATCATTATATTAAAGTTTAAATGCATAAGGGTTGCTTCCATGTTATCAGTTGTCGACTAGGACAAAGAGTGCTACATACAAACAAATTGATTTTGCTGACTTGTTTTGTGTGTGGATTGCTCCTTTGATATTCTATATTTATTCAAGTGTAGTGTTTTATATGGCAATACTCCTTATAAAGCTTACTATCTTCAATTTCTAGTTCTGCAAAGAATAAATGTCAGTGAATATATCAGTGTCTAGACAATAATTAGTCTTAACAAGATAAAAAAGACATGTGCGAGACAGCCTAAAAATGATTGATTCATCTTTGATGATTAAGAAGCTAGCTTTGAAGACACCACATTATCAAAAAGCATATACTTGTCAAAGGAAGAAAAGCTGATCTTTTGCTCCAGAGGCACTTCACTGTTTTTGCACCCACCAGCATACCAATGCATGACTTCATTTATCTTGGTTGGTTTAAATTAAGAGCTGAGTCTTATATGGAAAATTATAGAGCCAAATGGAGATACCAAACCAACGTCAGGAAGCTGTTAATCAAATAAGCATTCATGTTATTAATTTTCTTTTAGACTTGAAAATAAGCATAGATTAAAAGGGAAACAGAATTCAATCAAAGAGCAATATTAAATAAACTTCTTGTGTAAATATGTTTTTTCAATAAATTGTTTGTGTTTTTTTCCCAAATTATCAAAGTATCTTTACGTACTTTTCTTAAAGCTTAATCTTGTTTCAAGTGTCAATTAAAATGTTACAAATTACTGAATCCATAACAAGGGTGAAGGATTCATGTAACTCATTTAATATGTTATCTTTTTGATGTTTTAGATGACCACAAATGCATATGTTTACATAATGATATTTATTGTTAACCAATTTAAGTTCAGGAGACAGTGTTAGAACCGCAGAAAAACAAAAACAAACTACACACACACAGAAAAAACAGCCTCGTAAATAAAACTGCCTGGGTTCAAATGTCAGTGCACCTATAGCCATGTTATTTCAATTATGCTACTTAATGTTTTTTTACTTGATCCATTTTTCTAATTGTAACATGAAAGTAATAAAATAATTTACATAATTAGTATATGGAAATCACTTTAGTGGCATGCAAGTCACAGAGGGAGTTTTTAATAAATGTTAGTTGTTTTGGCATCATTGTCATTATCCTTTTGATTCAGTAAATCAGACAAGTATTTTCTAAAGTAATCATTCTTGAAATAAGGATGAAAGTATTAAACATTTTTCTTCTATTAAAATAACTCTGGTATTCAGATGTGTTATTGGGTCAATTTAAAATGAAACACAGTAAAAACAAAAAGGAAGGCAAAATTGTTATTATAATATTAATATACATCTGAAACTGTACATAAAAATGTTAATTTTCTGAAAAGTCAAGTTGTATTACTTAAATTCTTTACATTCGTTGCATGGATTTGATACTGAAATTTGCTACAAATTCATTCAAATAATGGAAACTTCATGTGCTTGGAAATTTTATATCATGTTTCTTTCAACTAGAATACCTCCAGGACATTTCTCAAATATAATTTATTGAATCCAAAATACAACTTGTCATCAATCATGAATCGATAGCTTTCTTGGCAATTGGCACATTGGTCAGTAAGCTGCGTATTTGAGTTACTGGCTTACATTCTGTCTTCTTGACTCCGAACTTTTATTTCCCCAGGTAAAAAACACGTCTTTGATTTCATGTTTGTATGTGTGCACACTTATTTTGTTTTGTTTCGTTCTGTTATATTAAGTAACATACTCTTCTTAATTCCCTGGAGCAGAAGTGTGGAAAAAATAAAAATTATTTCTTCCATGACTTAACAGCAATAGAAATTTGGCATTTGAAATATCATTTTTGAAATATGTTCAGAACTTTGCCCATTTTAATAAAACGGTCTTTTTATTGATTTTGAGAATTCTATAGGAATTTTAAATATTAATTTTTAAATATAAATTTCACTTATTTTAACCTGGTATACAACTTTGTTCTTAACCTTTGTTCATGTTTCTTTTTATTGTATAAAAGTTTGTATTTTAATTCAAATTAGTTTTATACCTGTTTTATCTTTAATTTTCATGTCTAGCTTAAAAATATAATTTTTATTCCATTTCAAAAGCATGTTCTAAATTTTCTTTTAACACATTTTTTATTTTATACTGATTGTATATCTTTTCCTTCTTGATGTGCGGGGTTCATGAAAATGTGCCTCACAGAGCTTGGAAGCCAGAGCCATGTTTGCACAAAGGCCATACCTTTTCCTGACTGCTCCAGGCCAATGATGGATTATAAGGGGCTTATAAAGGGAGTCTCAAATTTGGACCCCTCTGGGACTTTTAAGGGCCTTACGAGGAAATATATAGCTAGGTGGGAGACAACTCCTTCTTTGTTTATTTTTATAAATATCACCTCAGTTATTTTTGCATATGTCCTTTTGATAAGAATTTCAGAAAATGTTTATCGAACTTCATGAAAATGTTCTGGGCATTTTAGTTATGACAATATTGAAATAATTGATTCAAATATATCATACTTATTATTCTTTTCCATTTCCTGTGATAAAGTGGTACATTTTTCTCAATATTGATCATACACATTTCTCTTTTACTTGTGTTCATATACAGTAACAATTGTTTTAATGTTAATGTTATTCAATGAATATTACTAATTATAGCTGCTCTTCACCAAGGTACTTTTTGTAATGAAGAAAGATATATAACTTTATAAACATAAGCTGGAAATGAAGCAAATGTTCACATAAATTGAACATGGTTTAAAGAAAGATAAGTAAATGTTTAAAATTATCTTTAAAAGTGATAATATTGTATTTGCCAGATCAATCCAAAATCAATAACATTTTTAAATGTTGAAGACAGAAAACCTTCCTGGTTTCTAAAAGAAAATATTTTTTTAGGTACTCTCAAATACTACATTACTTAAATCAATTTGTAGCAATTATTAATATCAAACCCATGAAATGAACATAAATAAGAAGATAAGTAAGACAAACTAACTGACTTTGAGAAAATTAGCATTTTTACATCTATTGCTCATTATCCAATCTGCCAGGATGGAGGTGAGGGGTTTTTTTTTGTTTTTTTGAGATGGAGTCACACTCTATTGCCAAGGCTGGAGTGCAGTGGTACTCTCTCTGCTCACTGCAACCTCCACCTCCTAAGTTCAAGCGATTCTCCTTCCTCAGCCTCCCAGGTAACTGTGACTACAGGCTCAGGCCACAATGCCCAGCTAATTTTTGTTTCTTTTAGTAGAGAGGAGGTTTTGCCATCTTGGCGAGGCTGGTCTCGAACCCCTGACCTCAAGTGATCCCCCTGCCTCCACCCCACAAAGTGCTAAGATTAGAGGAGTGAGCCACTGCACACGACCAGGGTTGGGGTATTGTAGTGCTTCATCTCTTTGGTACCTTTCGGTAGAATAACTGGGCAGGTGAAGCTTCCCCTTACCTACATTTTTGTGGGGAGAAAATCTATCCACGGGGAGAATAAGTTTGTATTGTTTCCATTATGACTTCTGTCTTACCTGGCTAGACTTTCCTTCTGAGGCACAACAGGTAGTCAAGGAAGTAATCATGTTTTCAGGACATGGCAACCAAGGGGAAGACTGCACCGTCAACACGATAAGCCCCAGCATTCACATGGTGGTCAAACTCGTTTAGGCAAAGTTATCTCAAGTAGGGAATTTCCCCTGCAAAGAACACGTACATTTTAATTTTACCTGTCCTCCGACTGACTTTTGCTCATTGTAATAGTAAAAAACACACCCCTGGGTGGAGATTTGAGATGCTAATGAGATGTGATGTATTAACAAGCATGTACAGCTACTGCTCATGTGCACCGAGGGAACCACCCGAAACATAGTAGTAAGACCTCTTCCAACCCCCTATGAATAATCATTTAAGACTGCTATAAAGGGAGTTTCCCCAGTAGTAGTTAACGCAATCTCATCCTTATGAGCAGGCTGCTCAGAACCCTCTCTGAGGGAGTAGCCTTTTCTGTACCTAATGTTCAGAGGATTCTTTCTCCTTTGCAATAAATAGCTCTATGCTGTAGCTCCTTTGTTGTGTGTGTCTTGTTTAAATTCTTTTAAACTAAGAAGGCCAGATCCAGGGTTTCACAACAGCTATCAACACTTTTCTATGGAGAAACTTGTCCATAACTAGTAAAATATGTGACTGAGTAATGAAGCTTTATCCTGGGACTCAGAAACCCATTTGATCATCATACTGAGCTATGTCCTCCAAGCTCAGTTCTGTAAGATTGGTATTTTGCCTTCATCATTGTGTGTATTTGGGCTGATAGGTAGAATCAGTCAGGCAGAAAAACTTTCTATCTCTTAGGAAATGATAAAGATCTTTTTACATTTCTGTAAGTGTCATTCAATTGAAGAATATTAATGAATCTCTTGTGTATTTTTAAAAAACACAAAAATCAAATTTGCAATAGAAAATACATCTTGTAGTAGCTAGAAAAAGAATCCATCTCAAAATCTTTTGTTGTTAGGGAAGTCTTTCAATCTGTTTACTAAGCAGGTAGAAGAAGCAGAAACAAGGGGGAGAAAAAAAGTGAAGAGTAAAGAGTTAAAACCTGGAGTCTTTAATACGCTCAGATGACCCAAACAAAAACTACCTCATTCTAACTATGGTTATGGGTTAATACTATTGCATAAGACACTTCCTGTAGTCTACGAAGATGTGCTTTAGAGTTCATATCTTTATATCAGAGGAACAAGTAATGATTGAATATTCAGTAACCAATCTACAGTACCTGCCACAAACTTCTTAGGAAACCTCTGTAAATTTAGGGAAAAGTAGAGTTAATGTAGGCTTTCTATAGAGGGGCTTTTCACAGAGTCCTTCTATCTCCGCTGCCTCTAATTTAATTTTAACTTAAAATCCCATACTGTAAGGATGAAAAAAAGATAAATATATTCTCTTATGTTTAGGGTAATCTGATCATTAACAGGGTAGATGACTTGATTTTAAGAAATTCAAATACACAGTTTTGTTCTGCAATATGTCACAAAAGACATTGTGGTAGTATTTCAGGAGGTGTGAAAGCTTAAAATCTGCATTTTAACACAAGCAAATTTAGACCTAAGCAAATGATAGTATTAGATTAGTGTTAGAAAATTTTAAAATTCTATTTAACTAGATTAGTTCTATTAAATTAAAAGTTTAGAGCAATTCTTGTGATGTAATGTTAGCTCTGATAACAACCTATTTGAAGTTAAAGTTTGGCATTTAGACATATTGAACTAAAAATCATACATTATAGGAAATTATGAAGAAAATAGTTTGATTTTCCTTTCTTGCTACCAAATATTGTTTTATATTCTGTCACTTCATTTTCTTGCTCCCTCACTGCCAACGTTTTCCTACTCTCTAGAAAAGAAATGATAAAACTAATTTGCTGTGGAGTAACAATGAGCAGTTAGGATGATTTTGGCAGCAAATTAAAGAAAACTGAACTCAGACATCCTCATAACACATGGATCTACATTATTTTATGTAATAGAAAGTCAAGATACTGAGCAGCTATCAAATATCCTCTGGTTCAGCCTTTTACTTGTTGTTTCAGTTGTCTTATATATTTTTGCTTCAATCTTGTGCAAAATACATTACTTAAAGTGTTTTCAGGCTTCACATGCAGACCAAGTAACATTCACAAAAAGAGGGATTCTGTATTCCTGGATTTTTTTTTTTTTAATAGGAGGAAGGACATATTTCTTACAACCATAGAAAACTTTTCCTTAATCTCATCAGTTAATATCAGTCATAAGCTATTCCAAATTCAACCAATGACTATAATATGATATTGCTATGCTGCTCTCAGATCAGTCAGGATATACCCCTGGAACCTGCTATGGGACCACCTTCTGTGAGTCGTGTGGTAGAGCAGTGGGCAAACAATGAGCATTCTGTTTGAAAGGAACGAGACAGGAAATGATCATTGGTTAGGCAACCAATGGGAGCAGTGATGTAACTTAGCTGAATAACTTAACTTTCAAAAAGAACAGTAATATAGGTGCCTATATTAATAATGGTGAAAATTTTGCTGTTAATAGACACTGGAAACAGATTGATTTTCTAGAGTCTTTCACATCACTCCATGAGGGAAACCTTGCATAATATCCTCAAGTATGGTAAATATTTTTCATGTTAAATATTGACTGCAACTTCATTTACACACGCAAAGGAGAACAACTATATTTAAGTGGATAAAACTGATATTTTAAATAACATTTTATAAGATTATTATGCTTAAAAACAGAAAATTGTGACAGATTAACGTCAATTACATGGATTATCTATATTCTATATGCTAGAATAATTAGTTTTTAAAATTCCATAGTTACATTTTGTTCTGATTATGGCATATTATGAACCCCTGTTTAATAAACCTATCAGGTAAAACATTATAAAATGGCTAAAATGTGGAAGTGCTGATTTGTTAAATGTTAACTACTCAGAATGTACCAGTGTATTGCCTATAGCAAGAACTCTAAACATTTATTTGGTGAATAAGTGAATGAACATACCACTTATTGACGGCTTCCTATATGCCAGAAACTTTGCCATTTATTTAATATTAACAATAATATTGCAAGACTGGTAACTTTTCTCTCATTTTACAGACAGATTATTTATGTTAAGTAATTTTCTCTGAAAACAAACACTAACTGAAAGCCCATTTTCTTCATGGAGAATTTTCATTTAGGTTGACAAATGGTATTAAAAGAAACAAATTATGCACCTGCTTGTTTATAAGTGACACCATCAACAAAATCTGTTGAAAAATAATGACTGAAAGAACAGCTATTTGCCATTAAACAGAAGTTTTCCTCAGCAGGCAGAGTTGCATTTCTCAATTAGTTCACATGTCGTTGGGATAACCAATAGCCTGATGAAGAAAAAAGCAACATAACTCCCTTTTTATATTTACACACAAGAAGTCTTGATATGACTAATAATATATGAAACCAATCGCTATAGCTGAGCCAATGGCTTCACTTCTTCAACCACTTGATTATTTAAACTGGTTTAAATTGTTAGGGATATACCATGTAAGTTATTTACACTAAATTTGAAGTGACCCCAATCTCTATAATAGAAACAAGGCATCTCATATATCTTTGTATGAAAACTATACCACTGTGTGCTATGTAATGTTTTACTGTTGGAATCTAAAGTCAATTGCACTTGAAGCATCTTTTCTTTTTCATCTATTTTTTAAAAATTAAAGTAGCCTGTGATCTATAAAAGGCAAAGAAATCTCATTTAAATAGAGCAAAAGGATTATTCATTACTCATGCATAGAAAATTTTAAGGATTCGGCTGTTCCAGTGATAGATGGATAGACTGCTGAGAAACCATTTGAGATTTCTGTGATTAGGTTAGACAGGTTCCAACTCCTATTAGTGAGTGTTGCCTTGTTCTGTTGCTGAGAGGAGGCAGCTGTCTTCCTCACTTTTCCCGGTAGTGCTGCTCGCTTTAAGCCTGTAACATTTTAGGCAAGCAAATCAGGAAGGACTTTTCGGACAGATGGCAATGCTGCCTATGCATTCTCATTTACATGCAACCTTGGTTTGTAACTGTACTTGAGCCATATGCGGGGGGTTTTACATTCCCTTTGGATTGGTTTTAAGTGCTAGGCATACAAGGCAAATCTAACTTGGTCCATGTTTTCCTAATGTGCTTTAATTCAGTGGAGCTATGCAAAGTGATTATCAATAGAAATTTTGAGACTAAAATCTTGGCTGAGTGCAAAATGCTAATGCTAACCATGGTTAGTGAGGAGACTTCCTCATATAGGACATGAATATTTGTTCGTACTAATTGATAAGCTAAAATAAAATTAAAATATACACATGTGCACTCCCCTTGAGAATTTGAATTGCTCAAGCCTAACATTGACCTATTATAGTGCCTAAAAATCTTATGTAGTCATAAATTCACTAGCCAAATTGCGTATTTTTTATTATTTAATGACACATTGATCTAAAGACAACTAACACTAAAAATATAAACTCTTGCTTTAACCTTACATATTTTATAATATCTTTAATTAATGACATCAATTTTTATGAATTTTTTGTCACGATAATTACAAATGTACTTGTGCTCCATCAGAACAAGTGATATCTAATAAGAACATGCAATACGTATCCATTATATTTAATTTAAAAGGGACATTTAAATTTTAGACGTGACCCTGAATAAATACTTTTTAATACATCCTTTTTTACCTTATTAATCTCAGATTACAGCAGAGCTTAATTGTATCTCAAAATGCAAATCTAGTTTTTAGGTTTTTGTCTTATTATTATGACTCATAGTTAAGCTTATTATAGGGAGAGTTTGTGTATCACTTTCTTTAATGGCACTAAGATTTTTTCATTTAAAAAAATGAGAATATACAATATGGAAAAGATTTGAAAATTATATCCATCCCTCCACCACCTCAAAACAATTATTAATGTTATGCACATTTAGCTCTACACATTAATATGATCTAGATAAATCTCCATAAACAAATTACTGTCCTACAGTTTTTACTAACCTATAATCCTAAATACATCCCCAAGCTAATTCAATTAACTTCAAAAACACTTTTCAAAAAGTTTGAAAATGTTAACATTGTGGATCTGTGTATTCAGCAGCAGGCTACTATAGATGGATTATTTTATAAATTTGCACTTTCTTTTTTGAGACAGAGTCTAGCTCTGTCATTCAGGCTGGAGTGCAGTGTTGTGATCTCAGCTCATGGCAACCTTTGCCTCCCAGGTTGAAGTGATTCTCCTGCCTCAGCCTCCCAAGTAGCTGGGATTACAGACATGTGCCACCACGTCCAGCTAATTTCTGTATTTTTAGTAGAGACTGGGTTTCACTGTATTGGCTAGACTGGTCTCGAACTCCTGACCTCGGGATCTACCCGCTTTGGCCTCCCAAAGTGCTGGGATTACAAGTGTGAGTCAATGTGCCTGGACAAATTTGCACTTTTATAAATTATGTTATGAACATTTTGGCATACTCATTTTTCATATTTCCCTAGGAAATATTTTGAGATTAAAAAATTGAAGAGTGAGATTTTTAGGCTTTTGTTGCATGATGGCAAATTGCCTTCAGAAAAGTTCATAGTGATTTATTCTATCACTGTTTGTGTGTTTTATAAAACACTAGCAGCTGTATCAGTATATATTTGGTTGCAAACATTTCTAATATGAAAGTGTTAGTATGAATTTTTTAATACAAGCAGTTTAATAGTGGGCAGGCATTAGGGCTGACTGATTCTGTGGTATAACAATAGAATATTTTTGGAGCTAGACTATCTTGCCCCCTATCCTATAAACTATGGTGTTCAATTCATTTGTATGCTAACAGAATTCTGGGAATTCACAGAAATCTCAATTTTCCAACTTAATCTAAACATGGTAATACCTAGAGAGCACAAGAAAGTAAAAAGAAAACATGATAAACAATCATTTCCTATAATTATCTTTAGAGACAGAAAATTTACAAGGAAAAAAGTCCCAGAAGACATTCCCTTATGACTTATGGCCCAGAAATTGGTTACATTTTCCAACTCAAAGTTGAGTTGAAATTTCTTCTACATCTGTTAATGTCAACGTCAGTGAACTTGTCAAGTTTATCCTGTCTGAATTTTGCCTTAAAGTTCAGATATGATGAATATAGTTCATTCAGGTGCTCTAGATACAGTAAGAACAAGAAGTGACTTATTACTAGTGTAAATCTTTTTAAAGAAAGAAAGCCTCCTTTTTCTTCTAGAAACTTCTGGGTA
Source organism: Sapajus apella (assembly GCF_009761245.1). Lineage (NCBI taxonomy): Eukaryota > Metazoa > Chordata > Mammalia > Primates > Cebidae > Sapajus > Sapajus apella. The sequence goes on along the minus strand of NW_022436951.1, from coordinate 23,340,582 downwards.
GGCACTCCTTGATGCCCTGTTTGCCAGAATTAGATTACATGTCTATTTATGAAAAATGGCTGGCAAGAATTATGGAATTACTTTGGATCAAAGACCTTCTTTGGAAAAGAAGGTGAATTTAAGTCATTCCCAGGAAAATGGTTATGGAGAAAAGAACTGAAGAAAGTATCAAAATCAGGGTTCAGGTAAGAAGGTAGGTGAAAGAAAAAAATGATTGTTGAACAAATATTTTACGGTTTTCTTTCTGGAGATGAGAAACTTGTTGGGAACTGGAGCAAAGACAATTCTTGCTGTGTTTTAGCAAAGAAAGCCCTGTCCTAGAGATCTGTGAAATTTTGAACTTAAGAGAGATGATTCAGGGTACCTGGTGGAAGAAATTTCTAAGCAGCAAAGCATTCAAGAGGTGAGTTGGGTGTTGTTAAAGGCATTCAGTTTTGATAGGGAAGCAGAGTATAAAAGCTCAGAAATTTTGCAGCTGGACAATGCAATAGAAATGAAAATCCCATTTCCTGAGGAGAAATTCAAACTAGCTGCAAACATTTGCATATGTAACAAGGAGCTGAATGTTAATCCCCAAGACAATGGAGAAAATGTCTCCAGGACATGTCCCAGGACTTAATGGCAGTCTGATCCTAGGGGTAAATAAATCAATCTTATACCATTAAATATGATGTATGCTGTAGAATTTTCAAATATTCTCTTTACCATTTGGAGGATATATGTTTGGGTTGTTTGCAGAGTTTTTTGTTTTTATTTTTTTTTTCTAAATAGAAAAGATAATGTAAGACTTTTGGTAAATAGTCTTTCTTACTCTGTAGAGATGATCAAAGATAATCAAGTGTTTTTGTTTTAGTATTTTAATACAGTGAATTACACTCTTTTTCAAAAGTTATTCCTAATTGATAGGTGTGTTATTCTTGATCAGGTGTGTTATTCTTTTTAGTTGTCAGGCTCTATTTGCTAAAGATTTATTTAAACTGTTTACATTTATGTTCATGAAGCGTATTTTCTTCTTTCTCATAGCACCTTCCTCTGGTGTTGGTATCAGGAGCATCATAACCTTATAGAATGTGTTGAAAAGCGGTCCCCCCACGTCAACTATCCAGAAGATTTTGTACATGATTGGTATTAAGTTTTTCTTTAAATATTTAGTATACTTTACCATATGGGTCTGTATTTTTTGTGAGCTGTTTCAATTATAAATTCAATTTATTTAATACTAATAGAGCTATTCAGGCTATGCTTTCCTTCTAAAATTTTGTATGTTATATATTTCAAGCGATTTTTAAAATTTCACTTGTTTCATGACTTATTGACAAAAAATTACTTACATTTTTGTACTCTAATTTGACTTTCAGAATAATCTGTGGCAGTACCGTCTGTATAATACCTGACATTTATGATGTATTTATTCTCACTTGCTCTCTGCCTCTTTTCCTAATCAATCTTGCTAGAAATTTTTATATTTTATTGATTTTCTTTAAAAAACTAACTTTTGGTTTTATTATCTCTAAAGTATATTTTCTACTTTCCTGATTTCTGCTCTCATTTTTATTAATTCCTTTCTGAGCTTACTTTAGGCTTAATTTGTTCCTCTTTTTTAAATTTCTTAAGTGAAAAATGAAATCATCAATTTAATATTTTTCTTCTTTTATTTTTTGATTTTTAATTTTTAAATTTTCATGAGTACATAATAGCTGTACATATTTATAGGGTATATGTGCTATTTTGACACAAACATACAATAGGTAATGATCAAATCATGGTAATTAGGATGTCTGTCTCCTCAAATGCTTATCATTTCTTTGTGTTAGGCACATTCCAATTTTGCTCTTCTAGTGGTCTTAAAATATATAATAAATCATTGTTAACTATAGATAGTTTCTCTGTTGTATTATAAAACACTAGTTATTATTCTTTCTAACGGTATTTTTGTACTTATTAGCCAACTCCTCTTAATTGTTCTCAATTCCCACTACCCTTTCCATCCTCTAGTAAAATTCATTCTACTCTATATTCATAAAATCAGTTTTTTAGCTCCCACATATGTGTGAGAACATGTGATATTTGTCTTTCTGTGACTGACTTATTTCACTTAGAATAATGTCCTCCATTTTCATCCATGTTGTTGCAAATGATGTAATTTTTATCTTTTTATGGCTGAATAATATTTTAATGTGTATATGTACCACATTTTTTAATCCATTCATCCATTGATGGACACTTAGCGAAGTGAAGAGACGACATACAAAATGGGAGAAAATGTTTGCAACTCCCATTACAAAATGGGAGAAAATGACAAGAGATTAATAACTAGAATATATGAATAACTCAAACAACTCAATAACAAAAACCAATTACTCTATTTACAGAATGGTCAAAAGATCTGAAAAGACATTTCTCCTAAGACACAAATAGCTAACATACAAACAGATGCTTAACATCTTTACTCATCAGAGAAATGCAAATCAAAACCGCAATGAGACATCATCTCACCCGAGTTAAAATGGCTTTTTACTAAAAGATAAAAAATAGCAGATGCTGGTGAGGAGGCAGTCAGCCTTAATGTTTAAACTGAAGATTAAATGGATGTGGAACTAGTTTTCTTTTTGAGCAAGAAAATAACTCAATTAAATGTACTGTGTCTCAAAATATGCAGTCTATACCATCATGAAAACCAGACAAGAGCGAAAAAATTATGACATCTAGAAAATTAGGTAAGACACTATTCAACAATCAGGCAAAATAGAACGTGAACCTCACTTAGGCTATCAAATCCAGAGAAATATGGAATTTCATCCAATAACTGTGAGGTTGAACGTATGGAACGTTATTTCAAATATGTTTTCATTTGTGCCTAAATTTATATCCTATAAAATTATGCAGAAAATGAGGAGTCATTATATAATTTTAAGTAGGAAAAATGTGAATAGGTAATAATACTAAAAATTAAAAACTTACTCAATGCCAGGCAATGTTTCCAGTGTTTTAAATTTTCAGAAAATAATTATGCGATAATTGTGAAGAAAACAATTCTTCACTTTTCAAGAAGAAAATCAAGGCAATAGGAAACTAAGTAACTGGCCCATCCAAGGTCATATAGGTAAGAAATGCCAATGTTGTAGAACTTAGCATGTTTTTAAGTACTGTAAAATATATTATTTTTCAAGTCTGATATTGGCTGTATGTCTCATATATACATAAACATATAAATATAATTATAATAAGAATTATAGTAGCCAACTTTATATTTCAGAAATATTGGCTTGTCATTGCTTTCAGCCATGTATTTCAATGTTAGCCTCTAGAGTGGCATTGGGTACAGGTTGATTTCAGTGTTTCAAAAATATATGAGAACTGAGAGCCTATGTTAGTGGGTTTTCTATTCTCGACTTCTAGTGGAAGACTATCAAAATTGACAACTAAAAAAGTAATAAAATGAGAGAAAACATTTATAGCACTTAAAAGGATAAATTAGTTTCTTTATGTCTAGATTTTATATTAAGTAAAGAGCTTGCAGGAAAAGTAAATGACAGTTAATGATTTTGATTATAATCAGTCATATTTTTCCATGTTTGAGCAAAAATTGTAATTCACTTATCCAATGCTTTCCGTGTAGATTAGCCGAGTCATCTAACATCTCTTATAAATATTGATTGAGATGAAAAATGAACAAATAATTTATTTATCTTAAAATAGTTCTATGTTGATAATATAAAAAAATACTGACAGGTTCATTTGAAATATGTTTGGATAAGCTACATTATACATGATTCCTATGTTATGTATAACATATATATATTTGATTTGGTTTATACACAAAGGAACAAATGTTTCTATATAATAAAGTTATTTTGCTTATTATAGAATTTAAAACTAAAATGATTCTTCCACAACGGCCATTTAACAATTTATACTCAGGAAACATCTGGCATGTTCTATGAGTATTTACTTTGTATAATTGTGTTCCGCATCTTAGTACATTCCCTTCAGCAGTTTCTTTCAGCAAGCAAAGCATATGAACTTGTTTCTCAGTAAATGTTTCTTATTTTAGCCAAGTTTTAGACCCACAGATTTATAGAAAAATTGCAAAAATGGTTCAAAGGTGAACTCTTGAACCAAATCTTTTGTTTTTAAGCATGCAAAACGGTGTGGTATTTTGAACCCTGATGACATAAATGTACCACTGAGGACCCAAAGAAAATTGCACTAACTGTTTTGTTTTGTGATTTGATGTCTGAAAACTAAAATCCTTTGGTTTCCTTTAATTTTTCCTCAGAGAATATAAACTGTGTTGTGATGTCAAACTCATTCTAAGTTTAGATGCCCCCTGGGCAAATTGTTTGCTCTAATTAAAACAAAATGAAGACAAATCTCCTACACACAAATCTTTGATGGTGGGAAATCTAGCTTAATGTTTTTAAAGCCTTCCCAGAAGTCAAAATGCCTCTCAATCTTGTAACCCTACTTTTTATAGCTACCGAAAATAATCATTAAAGTATATTTGATATGCTAAAATCCATTTATATTTGTGTTTTATTTAATAATTGGGATCCTTGGGTCCATTTGCTGCAAACATCCTATATTTAAAAAACGCTATATTAAAAACAGTTTATTTTATACACACACACACACACACACACACACACACACACACACACAGTGTTGTTATCATAGCAGATTTACACCACTACCATCTGGGAGTAATTCCCTTATTCAATACAGACCAATTTCTCATCCTTCTCCTAAATATTTTCTTCTATTTCAGAGTGCCTGTGGCCAAAAGCAAGAGATGATTTAAAACAACAACAACAAAAAAGAAACAATCCTGCTATCACCATATGGGTTCTTTCTTTTCTAGTCTTCTTTTGACTGGAGTTAAAATATTTCCTTTCAATTTAGACTGACAAAGATATTGAAGGACATCTAATGTCATCTAGAATACCGCTCCTGTGCCTGTGTTCACTGTTTTCTCAGTAGAGGAGGTGATTGGAAATAATGGAAGAAAGAAATAAACTAGGGTAGCTCATATCACCCATTCCATGCTTTTTCCTCTTTAGGATGTCCCAGCCTGCTGTGAAAATGAATTCTGTTCTGCCCCTGCTGTGCTGTAAATTTAGTAATAAAGTTTCTGCTCTGTGTGTGACCACCTAGGTAAGGCTACTCTGTACTGGAGTGGAGCATAGGAAAATCCCTGTTGCTAAGCACCAGGCCAACACCACCATGAGCTTCCAAGCTCATATGTTTATGCGTTACTTCTATGTCTAACTTGAATTGTTCAGTATTCCAGGAAAACAGGAAGGTAAGTTGTTAACATTCTTCATTGCAGCAATTTTTTTAGAACTAAGTCTATATTGAGAAATGTCTTAAATTTTAACCAAAACCTTTTGATAAATTACAGAGTTGCTGAATATATCTATATCTTTGACTATATCTATATCATACAGATTTACATGATTTATCAAGAGTTATTACCTAGAACCTGTACTTGTTTCCTTTTACAATTTTCATAATGTAAGCAGAAAATGACCCTTGAGAATCTTGAGAGTAATTACATAAGCATACCTTGATTTGGTGTCTCCAGCCTAATTATCACAGTAAAAATTCAGTATCAAAAATGGAGCAAAGATAATAAAACTCATAAAGCAGCAAACCTTGCAAAATGTTAAAAACAATTTTATTTACATAGTGCATCCTCACATACCTAATTATATGTATTAAACCTAATGTTTAACATTATTAGCAAGTCAGAGAATTTAGAAGAATCAGTCATAAGTTTAGATAAAATAAATATTAGTATTCATAATATTAATCCCTACTTGATAAAATGCCTCTATAAGAAAATAACTACCCTCAAATTATTTTCAGCTCACAAATTTTAAGGAGAAACATGTCTATGTGTATGTAGGTAACAAATCATGTAATTTTTAAATAGATTCAGGGTTTCAAAAATTATTTTAAATAAGTTTTTTCTTAGCAGGATATACAGAAAGAATATACTACATTACTACATCAGAGTAATCCCAAATTTAAGTTTAAGGTTCATCAGACATATATTCAAATATTCAGATGTCTTTTTGTTGAATTTTGGTTGTGTGAATTGAAATAAGAAAATTATTTGGTAACTGACTTTTAGTGTAAGAGTCAGTTGAACTTAAACTCATCTCCACCTTAAAAATTTGTAAATATTATATAAGTAAACAAAAATTTAAATATCCATCATCTATAAAACCAGAGGAAATCATTCAAGATTATGAATAAAATTTCAAAAGCATCATTTGAATAATACACTAATGCTATAAAATGAATAGCACTTATTGACCTAGGTTTAAACATTTACTTTCATACACTGAGTTATTTGAGAAATATAATTTAATCTATTTAGATTCCTGTGCTCTATCAAATGTGAGATTTGAACACCTTGAAATTTTTTGTTGCTAATGTTTTCTTTGAAAAAGCACATCTGATATATAATCTAAACAAATATTTTGGGGGAAAAAAAGTTGAGTAGGTAAGTATATGAAATTTATTTTCTCTTAAAAACCACTTTGGGGTTTTGTACAGTCCCAACTAATTGTATATTTTATAGACTGCAGAGCAACTATTTTCCCCATAGGTCTTTTCTTTGAAACTAAATGGAGTAATCTATTTATGTGCTCAATGAATCTACTATACTTTCCTACAAAATATCTTGCTCTTAATAGGGTCGTTAAAAACATTTAAGATAAATGGATAAAAGCATTTTTCGAATGAAAGCATTGTTTTTTGAATGAATGAGGAAAATAAAGGTATAAGGAAAGTCAAGTCTAAGTGAATGCTTTCTGTGCATTCTCAAGATAGAGTTTTATCTACATCATTTCAGCAGTTTAAATGAGGTTCTAGAACTTCAATTAAGTTTGTAGATTTTGAATAACATTGTTCTTATATTGGAAATTTTTATATTGTAAAAGGATTTGGAAATACAATTATTTAAATATTCGATCTAGATGTAAGTGACTCACAGTCTCATAGAATTGTATGCCTAATACATTTTTGGAATAAATGAATTCCCACCAATAAATTAGAGTTGTATACTTCAGACTGAAAGAGAATAGCATCTAAAGATAAAATGACCCAGATCTTTGTGTAGAAATTTCATAGATTATACTCTGAAGTTAAGCTTGACAGTTCAATTCCATTCTATTGTTCCTGGATTGTTGTGGAGGCAGGAGAAACAAGTGCTAATGTCGGTCACTGCTTAGGAGCCTCCATAATTCTTTAGTCACCAAATGTGTTCATCTCCAGAGAGTAGAAAACAGGGCATAGACAGATCATCATACTCACATGAGAAATTGCCACGATAGGATACAGTCAGATGGAGAAATGAAAGTCTCTTACTATTAAATGTTTTAGTTTTGAGCCAAAATGAACAACATATTAAGAGAACACCTCTTCAAGGATAAAAGTACAGCTGTCCTTTTTTTTGAGACACAGTTTCGCTGTTGTTGTTCAGGCTGGAGTGCAATGGCACAATCTTGGTTCATTGCAACCTCCGTCTCCCGAGTTCAAGCGATTCACCTTCCAAGTTGCTGGGATTACAGGTGCCTGCCACCACACTCAGCTAATTTTTTTTATTTTTTGTATTTTTAGTAGATAGGAGGTTTCTCCATGTTGGCCAGGCTGGTCTCAAACTCCTGACCTCAGGTGATCCACCTCACCCTCCCAAAGTGCTGGGATTATAGGTGTGATCCACCACACGCAGCAATTGTCTTTGTAATTCAGGCTATAGCATATTTCTTTTTATCAAAGTAGATCATGAATAAGTGAAATGAATGTCTAATTACAAAAAGTGTTGTTCTCTAATAATTTATTTTCTGATACTGATCTAAAAATTATAACCCTAGCCATTTAAAAACCACGTAAAATTTTAGGTAACTTAATCTCCAATAATATATTTTTACATTTTTGGTGTTCATTGAAGAGAAGATGACTGGACTGTATGTATTTATCATAGTTTAAGAGTTTGTTTTCCTTAGGCAAGAGCTCAAAATTTATGATTAACTCTTTAACACTTAGATGTCATTGATCCTCTTGACATACATCTACTACAAAGATAATTTTTGCATTTCCCCAAAACTGAATAAATACAGAGCCTCATCATATTTATCTGGATGGAACATCAATACCAGTAGCTAATATGCACCGAGCATCTATTATGTGCAAAGCACTTTACATAGAGTAACCCATTTATCTTTTGATTTATGTGCCTTCTATTTATATTCCTGTCTTATACATTAAAACATTAAATCTCTAAGTTCCTAATATTTTTAAACCCTAAGACTTAATTAAAAAAAAAAAACCACACCATTTTTTAAGTAGCCAAAAATATAAACACTTAAGCAAAGAAGAGGTATGGTTAGCAGTTGACAACTAATCATATAGGGCCAGCTCAGTGGTTCATGCCTTTAATCCCAGCACTTTGGCAGGTTGAGGTGCACGGATAAGTTGAACCCAGGAATTCGAGAAGAGCCTGGGCAAATGGCAAAACCCCAACTTTACAAAAAGTGAAAAATTTAGCTGGGCATAGTGGCATGCACCTGTAGTCCCAGCTCCTTGGGAGGCTGAAGTGGGGGTATGTATCACTTAGGACAGGAGGTTGAGGCTGCAGTGAGTCTAAATCAGGCCACTGTACCTCAGCCTGGGCAAAAGAGTAAAACCCTGTCACATAAAATAGAATAACAAAAGAAAATAAAATAAAAACAACTAAGCATGTGAAAAGTGTTCAACATCATTAGGGATCAGGAAAATGCAAATTAAAACTACAATATCATACCACTACACATTTATTCAAATAATTAAAGAAAAGTGATAACAGCAAATGATGAGGATGCTAGAAATTTTAATTAATTCCTGTGGGAATGCAAAATCACGCAGCTACTTTAGAAAATAGGTTAGATTTTGATGTTAAACATATGCTTTCCATTTGACTCAGCAGTTCTTTTTCTTGGTATTTACTAAAGTCAATGAAAAACTTATGTTTACACTTAGTTCTATATATGTTTATAGCTATCATTATCACTAAAAACTGTAAATTCAAAATTTCCTTTTACAGATGAGTGTATAAAATACACTGATTCAATAAAATTTTACTCCAAAATCGAAGGAAGAAGTTATTTAATCACAAAACAATAGGGATGTGTCTTATATGACTTTTCAGTGGTAAAAGTCAGATCCTGCACTCCATATTCTTTGATTATAAAGAAGTTATGCATTTATATGACATTCTGCAGAAGATAAACCTATAGGGATGGAGAATATATCAGTGCTGGACATATGCTGAGAGAGGGGAGTGGTTGACTACAAGGGAGGCACCCTAATATCATTTACAGATACTTTATGGCAGCATTGAAACTACAACTAAAGAAGTGAGTACTTGTGATAGAGACTGTGTGGACCATTAAAACAAATTAGTCCGTTTTCATACTGCTATAGAGAACTGCCTGAGACTGGGTAATTTATAAAGAAAGAGGTTTAATTGGCTCACAGTTCAGCATGGCTGGGGAGGACTCAGGAAAGTTACAATCATAGTAGAAGGAGAAGGGAAGCAAGGCAACTTCTTCACAAGGCGACAGGAAGGAGAAGTGCTGAGCCAAGGGGGAAGAGCCCCTATAAAACCATCAGAACTCCTGAGAACACACTCACTATCCAGAGAACAACATGGGGGAAACTGCCCCCGTGATTCAGTTACCTCCACCTGGTTTCTCTGTTCACACATGGGGATTAGGGGATTATAGAGACTACAATTCAAGATGAGATGTGGGTGAAGACACAAAGCCTAACTTATATCACTGGTTCATTTAAAAAATGTGTAGAGCATGCAGGATCAATATAATAAATTTTATAAATTATACCCATCTGCCTCCCAGGTTCAAGCAATTCTCATGCCTCAGCCTCCCAGGAAGCTGGGATCACAGTCATGTACCACCACACCTGGCTAAATTTTTTATTTTTAGTAGTATGGGGTTTTACCATGTTTGCCAGGCTAGCTCGAACTCCTGGCCTCAAGTAATCCACCCACCTTGGCCTCCCAAGGTACTGGGATTATGCCTATTTCTTTATTTTTTACTTTTATTTTAGGTTCAGGGTACATGTGCAGGTTTGTTATATAAGTAAGTGGCATGTCACTTGGGGTTTGGGGTATGTATGATTTCATCACCCGGGTAATAAGCAGGATGCCTAATATAATTCAACCCAGCAATTCCTTTATTGGGTGTATACCCAAAGGAATATAAATCATTCTATCGTAAAGACACATGCACATGTATGTTCATTGCAGCACGATTCACAATAGCCAAGATGTGGAATCAACCCAACCATTTTCTATCTCTTACTTCCAGGCAACACCAATCAGCTCATCATATATTCCCTGAATAGTAGACAAAACTCATATACATAAGCTGTTTTTGGTTTTCTCTTTTTCTAACTTTGATTTCTCCATCTTCTTAACTATTTATCTATTTTTCTATATCTGTCAATCAATTGTTCAATCTATTGTCTGTCATCATATTTAGATGTAAGACTTTAGCAGATATTTAAAAATATTTTCCATGCTTGCTCTGTTATTGTTTATTCACATATAGAAAAATTGCTATTAAAAATTCGTAGCAAATCAAACTGTGCAACTATTCTCTATTGTTTTTTTTGAGAAATAGCTACTTTGAGGAAACACATTTACAATATATTTAACAAACCTACACTATGCATTTATAATTCTACCTTGAAATTAATGAAGATGTTGTTTTCACAGCTATTTGAAGGGCTAAAAACATTTTTTTTTACTGATATTTAGTATGCCAATGGCACAGGTTTTGGAATCACTAAATTCCAGACTGGGATGTCAATTATGCCACTTAAAAGTTATGACCCTCAAACAGTTACTTCACCTGTATTAGTTTTGTTGCATTTGCTCAGATATAGAAACAGTTATGTGGGCTTATTAGACAGATTAGCAATACATGGAATAACATTAAAGGAAATAGTATAAATAAAGCATTGAGTGCAGTCCTTGGCTCACCATCAGCATTAGAGTTGGAAGAAAATACCCATACTGACAACTGCAGCAACTCTGAGCACCTTGTTGTACTCTGCAGGTACAGAAGAGTGCTTGATGCTCTTTGATGAAGAGCAAGCCTACACATCTGCTCATACATCACAATTTTATGCTGCTACAGTGTCTCAAAAGTTCATTTTTTCAATATATATTTAATGAAACAATGTCAAATTTGGTACTTAAATTCTTGACACTTTACACTAATTTAATATCCAATTAATTATAGTGAAGACACAAATTGTACTCCTCAAGTTTTAGGAAAATAAATGTATTTAGACTCTTATTTTACAATTTTATGTGAAATTAAGTTATACTTGGGGATTTGTGATATATTATTACCTTATGAGCTGAGGCCTGTGCAATACAGCTTTGGGTGAAGCTTTTTGAGTAATCCGTAAGAAAAACATTTGAAAACTCAGAATTTATAAGATGGATAGCATAAAGTTTCAGAACTCTTCCATTTTAGGAGGACATTGACTTTTCTTAGCACAACTTTGACATTTCACTGGGAAAGGAACTGAAAAATGTTTTTTATATATTGCTTTATTATAACATTTTGTAAAGCATATGATGGACTAGTGACATGACTTATATGGATTGTATTTTTGTAATATTTCAGTATGTTGTGCCTACCATTTATACCATCCTGTGGACCTTTTAAAGCGTGATAAATGAAAACATTGCTAAGAAATTATTTTTTTATTAATTGATTTAAGTGTAAATAAAGAGAAAGAAGGTAATTAATATATATCTGATTGCAGGAAAAAAAGTTTCCATATCTTAGGGTTCTTGGTTACAAACACAAGACACCACTATTTTAAGGTGTGCATACCCCCAAAAAGGAATGCATTAAAGTGTGTTGGGATGGTTTACATAATCTCTAAGAGAGTCACAGAATCAGGTTTGCAGGAAGCAGAACAGCCTGAGGTAGACACACAACCAGAAATGAAATGTAATCTATAGCACAGGACTACTTCAGTAAAGAGTACTTCTCTCTGCTAATGAATAATGATAAAAATATGGCTCAGGAAATGCTCAGAAACAGAAACAAAATCATGAAATTACATGGAATGCTTCTTAAGTAATAAAGCAAGAAATAACAAGGTCTTGAATTATGAAAAATTGATGTGAATTATATCTAAAATTAGCTGTCATTATGAGTCTGGGAATCAAATACATAATTTAAACTGTTTAAAATTCTAATGGAGGCCTTTGACCAGTAGCTAATTGACAGCTGCTGTTAGATTTCTGTAGTGTTTTAAAAAGAGTAGTTTGTTAGCTACATTTAAACTTTAGAAGGTTTGTACTAAGAATGCAAATTTCTGGCTCCAGCGCCCCTCTCAACACCCAACACAGACAAAGCTTCCACCAATTCCCTCTAGTTTACTTTTTTAATTGAAAATTATTTGTATAGCTGTTATATAGTCTGAGAACTCTGACTTAATAAAACTAAAATCCTGGAGAAATTAGATCCAAGTCATTGCATTTTCTAAAAACAAGCAATATAATAGCAACTTTTTCAGCTTAATAGTGTCTGAATGTTTATTACATATTGGAAAATATTTGGATTCTGAATATATAACTAACATGTTATACAGATCAATGACATTGCGCTATTGAGAAGCAGAGTCAATGAGTCATAATGGTTTGGCTGTGTCCCCATCCAAATTTCATCTTGAATTATAACTCCCACAATTCCCATGTATCATGGAAGGGACAGAGTGGGGGGGTCACTGAATCATGGGGATAGGTCTTTACTGTTCTGTTCTTGTGATAGTAAGTAAATCTCATGGAATCTGATGGTTTTATAAAGAGGATTTCCCACACACAAGCTCTGTCTCTCTCTTTGCCTGTTGCCATCCATGTAAGATGGGACTTGCCCCTTCTTCCCTTCCACCATGATTGTGGAACATTATTATCTACTTTGCTGGTACCAATTTACTAATACTGTTTTCATACATTTTCTGAAATTAAGACAGAAGTTTCCAAACCCAATTTTTGACTTCTGTGCACTCGTAGGCTCAATACCACATGGAAGCTGCCATGGCGTGGGGTTTTTACTTGACTAATACTGTATTAGTCAGTAAATTGGTGCCAGAAAGTAGGGTGCTGCTGAAAAAATACCTGAAAATGTTGAAGTGACTTGGGAACTGGGTAACAGGCAGAACTTGGAGGGATCAGAAGAAGACAGGAAAACATAGGAAAGTTTAGAACTTCCTAGAGACTTGTTGATTGGCTTTGACACAAATGCTGATAGTGATGTGAACAATAAGGCCCAGGCTGGGGTGGTCTCAGATGGAGATGAAGAACTTGTTGGGAACTGGAGCAAATGTGACTCCTGCTGTGTTTTAGCAAAGAGACCGATGGCATGTTGCCCCTGCCCTAGAGATTTGTGGAACTGAACTTTAGAGAGATGATTTATTGTATGCAGCAGAAGAAATTTCTAAGCGGCATTGCATTCAAGAGGTGACTTGGGTGCTATTAAAGGCATTTAGTGCTATAACAGAAGGAAAGCATAAAAGTGTGAAAAATCTGCAGCTTGACAATGCAATAAAAACAAAAATCCCATTTTCTGAGGAGAATTTCAAGCCAGCTGCAGAAATTTGCCTAAGTAAAAAGGAGCTGAATGTTAACCCACAAGACTGAGGAAAATGTCTCCAGGGCATGTCTGAGGTCTTCATGGCAGCCCCTCCCATCACAAGCCTGGAGACCTAGGAAGAAAAGGTGATTTTCTGGGCCAGGTCCAGGGTCCCTGGCTTAGCAACTTGGTGCTCTGTGTCCCAGACACTCCAGCCATGACTAAAAGGGACCAATGTAGAGCTCAGGCTGTGACTTCAGCAGGTGCAAACCTCAAGCCATGGCAGCTTCCATGTGGTATTGACCCTGCGAGTGCACAGAAGTCAACACTTGGGTTTGGAAACCTCTGCCTTGATTTCAGAAAATGTATGAAAACACCTGGATGCCCAAGCAGCAGTTTGCTGCAGGAGCAGGACCCTCATGGAGAACCTCTGCTAGGGCAGTGCAGAAGGGAAATGTGCAGCCAGAGCCCCCACACAGAGTCCCTACTATGGCACTGCCTAGTGGAATTGTGAGGAAAGGTCCACCATCCTCCTGACCCCAGAATGGTACATCGACTGACAGCTTGCACCGTGTGCCTGGAAAAGCTGCAGACACTCAATGCCAGCCTGTGAAAGCAGCCAGGAGGGAGGCTGCACAGTCCAAAGCCAGAGGGGCAAAGCTGTCCAAGACCATGGGAACCAACCTCTTGCATCAGGGTGACACACATGTGAGACCTAGAGTCAAAGGAGATCATTGTGGAGCTTTAAGATTTGACTGCCCACCTGGATTTTGGACTTGCATGGACCCTGCTAGCTCCTTCGTTTTGGCCAATTTTTTCCATTTGGAATGGCTGTATTTACCTAATACCTCTACCTCCATTATGTCTAGGAAGTTACTAACTTGCTTTTGATTTTACAGGCTCATAGCCAGAAGGCATTTGCCTTATCTCAGATGGGACTTTAACTGGACTTTTGGGTTAATGCCGAAGTGAGCTAAGACTTTGGAGGACCGTTGGGAAGGCATTATTGGTTTTGAAATATGAGGACATGAGGTTTGGAAAGGTGGAATGATATGGTTTGGCTGTTTCCCCACCCAAATCTCATCTTTAATTGTAGCTCCCACAATTTCCATGTGTCCTGGAAGGGACTCAGTGGGAGTTAATTGAATCATGGGGGTGAGTCTTTCTTGTGCTGGTCTCGTAATAGTAGATAAATCTCACGAGATCTGATGATTTTATAAAGAAGAGTTCCCCTGCACAAGTTCTCTCTTCCTCTTTGCCTGCCACCATCCGTATAAGACGTGATTTGTGCACCTTTGCCTTCTACTATGACTGTGAGACTTCCTCAGCCATGTGGAACTGTAAGTCCATTAAATCTCTTTTTCTTCCAAGCCTCAGGTATGTCTTTATTAGCAGAGTGAATATGAACTAATACAATGAATTACATTCTATCTTCTCCTGAAGCATGTCCTACGATCATAAACATTTGCCATTTCATCCATGAATTTTTAGTTGTATGTTTATTGCTTGAAAGTATAAATTTTATAATGATGTGCTTGTTTTTGTCTAAACAAAGGCGTATGTCTGGATATATAACTTAGATACTGTTTTTGTTGAATGTGAACATATAGCAGTTTGTCTGTCTGACTTATATTCAGCAACATGCTTTGTTACCATCTGTCATGCATATACATCTATATTTCCATTTAACTATCTTTTAGTACCAAAGTTTAGAAGTAAGCACATGCTACTTACTTTTCTGTAAGGCTTGGCTTTGTTGTGGACAATTTGAAACAAATTTATATTTATCCTAAATAATACTGTTGTATATTTTAACCAAAATTTTTATCTGGATGGATCATTTAAAAATTGTCATTTTGGCTGCAGTTTACGACGCTTTTTGTTTTTTTAATCCAAATAGAAATAGGAATGGCAATGAAAAAATTTCAACCAAGCTGGATGGCCAATGTGAGTACTATGGAAAACAACACAAAAACAAGGACCTGAGCCTACTGAAAGTTACTCAGTCCTGAGTTGAGTGTTTTATATCGAACAACTGTATCTATGAATTATGGATTGCTAAAAGCATATGATAATTTTGCATGTTCTCTGGATACCCTTAGCATCCATGTATACAATGATGATTGGCTAATTGTAAGTTATGTAGTTTTTCAATATAATTATATAATGAGTTACAAACAATACCATAAAATGGAAATGTACGTGTGCAAGTGTTTAATTACAAATAGTTCAGAGACACTTGGCCTCCTGTATTTTCTCTCTTCAATTTAGAATAAGGCAAGAGAAACAAAATCATTCTTAAGTATGTCTCAAATAATAGTAAAGCTAATTATGCAGGTAAATGGTCTCATTTTATTTTTCATAGTTTTCAACATCCTGCCTTGATAGACATTGTGATATGCTTAAAAATTATCTAATATAATTTTAACTACATAAAAATATATGGGAACATACATAGAAAATGTCTATAAAGATATATACCATTACATTAATAATAATTTAATGCAGGTTATAATTTATTATCATATTTCTTGTCCTTAATTTTCCTTTTGTTTTACTTATTTGAGACTCCTAGTTTATGTGGGTTAAAATTATATTCACTTCAAAGTAAGAAAAAGTGAGAAATAATAATTAGTTTAGTATTTTCTAAATAGTGTTCTAAATTTGTAATTTCAAATTGAATATGGCCAATACCTACACTCCAGCCATTTCTGGAAATAAAATTGCCACATAGTTAAAACGTGGCAAATTTTAATGATAAATACTAAAAAAAATATTTTTTTCCTGATTTTCTAGACTAATGTAAATTTCAAAGCAGTACCCACTAGAATTAGAATGATTTTCAATATGTCAGCCATGCATTGGGAAAGCCCTGACACTTGGCAGTTGCAGATTATTTTAATAATTCAACTGGACAGATGGAGGTCATACAGGTTAGACAGTCACGACATGCGGTATATAATTGATATCTCCAAACAAGTATGCATTAACATAATTTACTAGCATAAAACCAGTCCCTTAGTTAATAAAATCCTATTGTTTATCTTTTTGCTTTCATTGTCACTTGAAGACATTATATGAGATGTGAAGACATTATATGAAATACAAATGATATAGACCACTAGTGTGTGTTTTCCTTCGGAAATGTCTATTTTATAAAGAAGCTCAATTATTCACTCTATGAAAGTATCTTTATAAAATGACTTTGCCACCTCAAGAATGTTCTATATCACAAAAGAAAACTACTTTTAAGATAAGTGAGTACTGAATACTATCTACTGTCTTCTGCAAATATGTCTTTAGGTAGTCTTTTATGAAAACACAAGGAAATATATGACTCTCTGTGTTTTGAGAGTTCATATTTAATTTTCTAAAGTGAATTGGCATTCAATAAATATTCCTGGATTTAAAGTCAGATTCTAAGATCTCATTCTCACTCTTCAATTTAAACTCTGCATTTCTTTTTATCTGAAAGAAGACTTGAGTTGTGAAAGTAAACTCCCTCTTAGAAATGTATCAAATAATTTATCTATTACAAGTAGCAGAAAGTAAAATTTTTATTCACATTACTTATTATTTACAGAAATCAGAAATATATACACAATTTTAAACACAGATACACACCTGTGAATTTTTAAAGATTATAAGCCTGTTTTAACTGTCCTTGAGAATCTACATAGTGCACATGAGTTTGGTTTTATATTATACAAACTGTATTTTTATGTAAATAATATATTACAAACATATGAATTATATGAAATTTCGTATATGAACAAATTATAAATATGTAATATTTTACATGTTTTCAACTTAGTTAAAATTAATTTGTGATTTTTTTTGACAAATAATAAAGATAATGGCAAACAGGTTAATAAATTCATTAAAATGCTTGTTTTCCATTTTTCATATGATAAAGTTCTCTAGGTATTTAAGTGACTGATAATCTTATTTAAATATTGTTACTCTTTGTATTTTCTTACGGAGAATTTTGCATGGGATACTCTAGATGCTGTTGCATTTGTTCTTGCTCCCAACTGTCATTTGAGGTAGCATGGCAAAGATTGACACAAGTCTTTGTATTAACTTGGAGGTAACAAAGACAGTACTGAAAATTTGACAATTAAAAATTGGGAAGCAGAAACTTCTGGAACTTTTAATTGGCCATAATCAATGGAAGAAATGCAAGAAATTTCTGCAACAATGGCTATAACTCTATTTTAAAGAGTATTCTATCAGTAATTTGAGATACTGGCCTGTTATCAAACTGGATAAGATGGTTGCATTTTAATTGGAGAGTCTGAATTAGAATTTTAGGGATATTTGAATGTCTGGAATGATTTGATTATGTATTATTTCAGTAATTCATCCTTCATTTGTGATATTTCTAAAAAGCCATAACATGAAGAGTAGAGGATAAATTTGAAGAAGACTATGTTTATATCACACCAGTGTAGAGCATTTAAAATAAATGCAAAACTGAACTTTACACTTTCCTTTTCAAAGTCACATGTTGTTCAACAACCAGGCACTCATGTACACAGACACACAGAAATACATACACTGAATTTAGCATTGGCTTCAGTGTAATGTCACACTGTACATATCTAAAAATTACAGATTAGTAACACTCTCTTAACCGACTTCTAAAAATGTGTGTTTTTTCAATATTTTCTTCGTTTCTTTATAAAAAAACAAATGATACTTGTTTTCACCAAACATGCTTCTAATTTCAGAATTTCAAAGCCATGCTTGGCTTCATGAGTGTGTGAATGATATAGTCTCACCTGTTTCTTCAAATGCCTTGAATCCAGCCTTTTTAGAGGTGCTCTGTGCATTTGTTGGGTCATGCCTTAAGTGCAACTTAAAAGGATGGGATCTTATGACCAGTTCTGTGTCAGGGAGGAGGGAGATGGGTAGACACAACAGATTCGAGTGACTGAAAATTACAAGAAAGCATTCAAAGGAGGATGGCGCATACAACAGATTAAAATAAAAGAGATCCATTATATTTTGTTTTAAGTAAACCCACCCACATATATACCCATACATGCCTTCTTAAATATTTTGTTTTTGTCATTGAAATATAACAATTGTACATGTTTATGAGATGCATAGTGATGTTTCCATATATGCAGTGTAAGCTGACCAGATGAAGGTAATTAACATACATACCATCTCAAACATTATTTCTTTGTGTTGGGAACATTCAATAGCCATTCTATAGTGCTATAGAACACTGGAATGGTATCGTCACATCTGTTTCCTTAAATGCCTTGAATCCAGCCTTATAGAGGTGCTCTATACATTTGTTGGGTCATGTCTTAAGTGCAACTGATAAAGATGGGATTTTATGACCAAGTCTGTGTAGCTATAATTTTGTATCCTCTTAACAAATCTCTATTTCCCATTTTTCTCCTGCATTTACTCCTACCTTCCCAGCCTCTAGTAAGCTCTGTACTACTCTACTTTTTTTAAGTAACATTTTAATGTATGTATTCTTTTTGTTGTTGTTTACTTTTTTATTTTTTATTTATTGTACTTTAGATTCTGGGGTACATGTGCAGACCATGCAAGATTGTTGCATAGGTACATTCATGGCAAGGTGGTTTGTTAACACCACCCCTCCATCACTTACACCTGACATTTCTTCCCACGTTATCCCTCCCCGAGCCTTCCTCCCACTATCCCTCCCATAGCCCCCACTAACAGACCCCAGTGTGTGATGCTCCCCTCTGTATCCAAGTGTTCCCATTGTTCAACATCCACCTATGAGTGAAAACATACAGTGTTTGATTTTCTGTTCTTGTGTCAGTTTGCTTAGAAGGATAGTTTCCAGGTTCATCCATGTCCCTACAAAGGACAAAAACTCGTTGTTTTTTATGGCTGCATGGTATTCCATGGTGTATATGTGCCACACTTCCTTTGTCCAGTCTATCATTGATGGATATTTGGGTTGGTTTCAGGTCTTTGCTATTATAAACAGTGCCTCAATGAATATGTATGTGCATGTTTCTTTATAATAGAACGATTTATAGTCCTTTAGGTATGCACCCAGTAATGGGATTGTTGGGTTAATGGAATTTCTTTCTAGATCCTTGAGGAATCGCCACACTGTCTTCCACAATGGTTGAACCAATTTACACTCCCACCAACAGTATAAAAGTGATCCCACTTCACATCTTCCCCAGCGTCTGTTGTCTCCAGATTTTTTTAGTGATTGCCATTCTAACTGGCATGAGATGGTATCTAAATGTGGTTTTAATTTGCATTTCTCTAATGACTAGTGATGATGAGCATTTTTTCATATGTTTGTTGGCTTCATATGTCTTTTTTTGAAAAGTGTCTCTTCATATCCTTTGCCAACTTTTGAATGGGTTTGTTTGATTTTTCTTGCAAATCTGTTTCAGTTCTTTCTTGTAAACAATATCTAATATTCTTGATATTAGTCCTTTGTCGGATTGGTAGATTGCAAAAATTTTTTCCCATTCTCTTGGTTGCTGGTTCACTCTAATGATTGCTTCTTTTGTTGTACAGAAGCTCTGACGTTTAATTAGATCCCATTTGTCTATTTTGGCTTTTGTTGCTGTTGCTTTTGGTGTTTTAGTCATGAAGTCCTTGCCTATGCTTATGTCCTGAATGGTTTTGTCTAGATTTTCTTCTAGGGTTTTTATGGTGTTAGGTCTTATGTTTCAGTCCTTAATCCATCTGGAGTTAATTTTAGTATAAAGTGTCAAGAAGGGGTCCAGTTTCTGCTTTCGGCACCTTGCTAGCCAGTTTTCCGAACACCATTTATTAAAAAGAGGATCCTTTCCCCATTGCTTGTTTTTGTCATATTTGTCAAAGATCAGATGGTTGTAGATGTGTGGTGTTGCTCCAGATGCCTCTGTTCTGTTCCATTGGTCTATGTCTCGGTTTTGATACCAGTATGATGCTGTTTTGATTACTGCTGCCTTGTCGTATAGCTTGAAGTCTGGCAGCATGATGCCGCCAGCTTTGTTCTTTTTGCTTAGGATTGTCCCGGCTATGCGGGCTCTTTTTTGGTTCCACATGAAATTTAAAGTGTTTTTTTTTCCAGTTCTGTAAAGAAAGTCATTGATAGTTTGATGGGGATAGGGTTGAATCTATAAATTACTTTGAGTTGTATGGCCATTTTCACAATATTGATTCTTCCTAACCATGAGCATGGAATGTTTTTCCATCTGTTTGTGTCTTATTTTATTTCCTTGAGCAGTGGTTTGTAGTTCTACTTGAAAAGGTCCTTTACCTCCTTTGTTAGTTGAATTCCTAGGTATTTTATTCTTCTTGTAGCAATTGTGAATGGGAGTTTGCTCTTGATTTGGCTCTCTGTTTGTCTGTTATTCGTGTATAGGAATGCTTGTAATTTCTGCACATTGATTTTGTATCCTGTGACTTTGCTGAAGTTGCTTATCAGTTTCAGGAGACTTTGGGCTGAGATGATGGGATCTTCTAGATATAGAATCATGTCATCTGCAAATAGAGACAGTTTGACTTCCTCCTTTCCTATTTGAATACCCTTTATTTCTTTTTCTTGCCTGATTGCTCTGGCTAGAACTTGCAATACTATATTGAATAGGAGTGGTGAGAGAGGGCATCCTTGTCTAGTGCCTGATTTCAAAGGGAATTTTTCCAGCTTTTGCCTGTTCAGTATGATATTGGCTGCAGGTCTGTCATATATAGCTTTTATCATTTTATGATATGTTCCGTCAATACCTAGTTTATTGAGAGTTTTTAGCATGAAGGGCTGTTGAATTTTGTGAAGGCCTTCTCTGCATCTGTTGAGATAATCATGTGGTTTTTGTCTTTGGTTCTGTTTATGTGGTTAATTACATTTAAAGACTTACGTATGTTGAACCAGCCTTGCATCCCCGGGATGAAGCCTACTTGATCATGATTGATAAGCTTTTTGATGTGCTGTTGCAATTGGTTTGCCAGTATTTTGTTGAAGATTTTTGCATCTATATTCATCATGGACATTTGCCTGAAGTTTTCTTTTCTTTTCTTTTTTTTTTTGTATATAGGAGTGTGTGAGTGTGTGCATTTTTTCCTTTTGCTTGGTATACACATTTGTTTTATGCTTGAAGGATACCTTAGAAATTATACCAGCAAAACATGGGTGCTCATTCTCTTGATGTTTGGCTTACTCTCCCTATGCTCATAGAACTCAAGAGCCTCATTTGTAAAGTCCCCAGACAATAAAAATCATTGAGGATCTTGGTAAGTAGGAGCTTCTAGTCACTGAGGACATTATTAACAGGGAACTTCCACTTGCTCCAAGATGGATTCTTCAGGAGTGGGTATTGTAATTGACATATTTAAATAGCTACAAGCATTCCAGGTGATATTTATCTTCATGGAATTATGGAAAGTGTTATAGCTCACATAATATATATTGGTCCACCACGTTTTTCCAAATTTGCAAAGAAAAGCTTTGTAGAAACACATTTATTTCACCTATATTTCTCCATGTATAATTGAGACAAAGTGAAGTGTGTATCATTAAAAAATGATTACTACTAGTATATACTCAAGAAAAGATTTGGGGAAATTAAACTATGATATATGTATTTTTTTGGTCTCTATTTCTATGAGAAAAACAGATATCTGAATTCAGTATATTTACAAGCTTACTGAATATATAATAATTTAAAATATAATTGATTTTAAAATGAAGGACATAGTATATAGAATAACATATAGTTAGCTATTTGAAATAAGTTAACTTTAATTTTGGATAGTAATTTTTTTAACTTTCCTTTATAGTTAGCAATACTATATAAAAGATCCAGGAAAAAAGATGTAGCTTAATAGAATATTTGAAATCTATTTTCAATCAGATACTCATGACAGTCAAGGAAAGTCACATTAACTCTATGCATCTCAGTTTTACTTTATTTTTCTATAAATTGTAAGAATACTGTCAGCTCTTTCTACCTCTTCAGGTTTTAGTAAGGATAAGTGAGAAAATGTTTTAAATATACTCCATAACTCATAAAATCTCATGTAGCTTGTATAATTTTTGTGCTCTGATAAAATAAATCACATAATTAATCTGAAAAATTTTACACTGATATTGAATTCACTTAAACATCATTACAATTATAAATTTTCTGTATGGTTACTAGATAACATGGTCAATATCATGTTTAAATTCAGTTCTTAAGTTGACACTGATACACTGCTATCAATTCCAAAATGACTGGGAGAATAAAGTTAAAGTGACAACCAGTGAAAACATTTCTTTTGGAAGATGAGATTATTTCTGCAGATGCTTTTCCTTCTGATCTTCTATTACAGAGATTTCATACTTAGGGATGCTAAAAACTGGGCAGCTCATCTGTTCTTTAGACAGTCTTTCTCAACTATTAGGATCATCAAGCTGCTCAATTACAGTCAATAATTGGGCTTATCTGGCCCTCAAAAATCATCACATATCCTTGCAACTTCTGCCTCAGTGATTATATTTCCTGGTGATCTACTGGTAGTAACCGTTACCATGTCAGATTCATCTTCACATGTTTACTGTCAGAACATAGGTATTTGGGAAACATTTCAATATTACTTTGAGGATATCTTATCTAGTCTTTTCACTTTTATGTCTTTGAAAATGTTTTTAAGAAAGCAATAATTGACTCCATAATTAATAGCCTGAGACAAAGATGATTCTGATTGCTGTGGCAAGCTGGTATATAACACCATCCACCAACCTCTCACAGGGAACAATTTGAGGTAATGAATTATGACAGAAACATTGTTGTTTGCAAAATAATTAGGTGATAAAATAGATGAATTATTAGGCTTTTATACTATACACTGGTTGTTCTGTGATATGAAAGGCTGAAGGTTTTTTTCTCTCCTCATTTGAAATCCGCTTGTGTATACAATCATAAATTATGCCTTCCCAGTTTGATTGCCTAAAATTCTTGTATGACAACAATAGCAACACTTAGAATTAGCTCAAGGATGAAAATATATCTGGCTAATTTCCCATGGAATAGTTCTGTTGCTTTAATTAATTTACCCCAATAAAACAATTTGTTCCTTTTTAGTATTGTATATTTTGCAATATAAAAATTAAGTAAGATTAAATGTATGACCTATAAGAAAAAGTGTTTGGAATTATAAATCTTGGTTGTTGAATTAAATGTCTTTAATTTGCAAAAAGGAAGTAATAATATAAATTTTAAAAAACTAAGAAACTAGTGAAGAACATAATTATACTTCAAAGTCCTTTACCTTTCTCAAGTCCTTTGAATGCTTGGTACCAACTCTGATTCTTCAGTCTGAATATTCAAGCATATAAATTTGTCTTTCATCCTCAATGCCAACTTCATGGATGTTTGAATGACGTTAGTATCCCTAGGATTTTATACAATCTTTTCCTTATAATCCCCCTTTCATTCCTTGGCCATTCTATAAAACAAAAACACAACAGAATTTAAGTTAGCACTCTTGATTGTCTTATGTAAGAAGCTCCCACACTGCAGTTATACAAAATAGAAGTTGCTGCTTTATAATACAGCAAACTTGAAAACACTTGCCCCTTGTACACATGACCTATATGAATCATTAATGACATGAGAGAAATCTCCTGCTAAGAAAACAAATGATCTGCTTTCTGCTGAGTGGGAAGCCCTGACTTTTGGTCACAGGCAAGGTGATATGATCAGGCATCAAGTAAGGTCATGAAAATAGGAGACTGTTTAGAATTTCCTGGAGGAAGATTTATTTTTCTTCATTTTTTCAATAATTTCAAAAGGTCAATACCAGGAGGACTACTGGCATCTTCAAACATTAATACAAATTTCTGCTTACAAGACATTATTTGAGGAAATGTGGAATGGAGGTCAAAACCTTTTTATTTTTTGACCTTCATTCCACATTTTTATTTAGTATTTGTTTCAATCTAACTAATAAAACAACAGCTTAAAATTGATCCAAAAATGATTTGGAATAGCAAATATGATTTAAGATGTCAGGATACATAGAAAACTGGAAAATCTTCTTAGCAAATGGTGAAGTCTTAGCACAACTGGCCTCTGTCTAAGAATTTACTGGTATCTCCAAACATTTTACTGATACCTCCACACATTTTATTGGTTACCTTCAAGCATTTTACTAGTACCCCCAAACGTTTTACTTGTACCTCCAAACGCTTTACAGGCACTAAAAACCATCTGTTAATACTTGAATCCTGTCTAGAATCTATGCTTCTGAAAACATGGTTGACATATTAGGAAATAAAGTATTACAATGTAAACTGTTCTACGTTATTAGAGCATTTTAACACTTAAATTCCTTTTGTGTTACTTTTATTGTTCTATGAAGAAAATGCATTCAAGCTCTTTCTCCTTTTATGAAGTCTTCTGCCATTTCTTACAACTCTTTGAACAGCACTTTCTGGTGTTTATCAAATCACTTTCTTATGTATTCAAGTTATTTATTATTTTACTTTGGTTTTTATTTATTCTTTAAAGCACATATATGATGATTAATTCTTATATGTATATTTATTTATAAATATTTAATATTGCTAATTTCTGACTTTTAAGTTAATGAGCAGTAATTCTTTTTTTTTTTCTACTCCCATTCATTTTATTTAGTTTTGATATTTTTATTTTAGGGATGCATTTGGTCCTCAACTCAGTTGGCAGTGATTGGTTTAGACTTCTTAACTTTATATTTTAAAATTAGGTAAATTCTTCTTAAATATAATAACATTTTAAAACTCTAAATATATATTATTTTGAGAGAAAAAAAAGAGTCATTTTTGTCTTATATGAGACCAGACACCAGATGTCTCCAGCATAGATGAAAACCAAGACCCTAGTCCAGGGGAGATGGAAAAATACAGCATTAAATACTATTTTTTAGAACAAATAATTGAGGAGAAGATAGTTTAGAAGAAGAAAAAGCTAAGAGAGTAGTCTCACTTTATCAGTAGTTTTACTTTCTGCCATTTCAGTTGTTCATAGTTAGCCACGCTTAGAAAATACTGAATGCAAAATTTCAGAAACAAACAATTCTTAAATTTTATATTGCATGTAGTTTGGAGTAGTGTGATAAAATGTTAGGTCATTCTGATCCATCCTGCTCTGGACATGAGTCATCCCTTCATCCAGCATATCCATGCTGTGTATGCTACCCGCCTGAGAGCCTCTCAGTAGCCTTCTTGGTGATAAGTTCAACAGACCACAACAATAATAAAATAATAAGGGTGAGGAAATTTTAATATGATATTTTGAGAGGATGAAAGAACACATACATGATCTTTTATTACACTATATTGTTAAAATTCCTCTATTTTATTAATAGTTATTGTTTATCTTATTGTATCTAATTTGTAAATTAAACTGCATCATGGGTATTTCTGTATAGAAAAAAACAGTGCATTTCAATTTAGATACTATCCACAGTTTTGGGTATCTTCTGGGAGTGTTGGAACGAATCTCCTACTGAGAAGAGAGGACTCCTGTAATAGCTGTTTAGAGAAATGTTAGATAGCATCTCAGTCAATGCTAACATTTCTCATATGGTAAAAATGAGATTCAAGGAAAATTTATTATTAAATATTGAACCATGCAGTCAATGTAGAACCAAGTCTACACGGCAGTGGTTTCTGACTACAAGGTTGACTCTTCCTTGAAATACAACTTGTTACCTGCCCATTAGGCTGCTCTAAATATAAACATAAGAATCAAGAGTGAAGTAGACCTAGAGCTAATAGAACATTAGAATCTTAAATAAGTAAATAAGCAAATTATAAAAATACATCAATCCATAAGTCACATAAATATCCAGTAGAAGAAGTTGAACATGTCGAGAAGTTGATCAAAATGAGTTGGTGGCAAAGGAAAACCAGCAGGAATGTAAGAACTGGGAAATATCTAATTTTGAAAGAGTGTTTGCATTTTCTCAGGTGGCAGGCATTCATGTGAGCTGCATGATATCACATGGTACTAGGCATTTCTAATATAAGACATAATGGATATAAAGGATCAATGGTAGGCTGGGCATGGTGGCTCACACCTGTAATCCCAGCACTTTGGGAGGCAGAGGTGGGTGGATCAACTGAGATCGGGAGTTTGAGACCAGCCTAACCAACATGGAGAAACCCTGTCTCTACTAAAAATATAAAATTAATCGGGCATGGTGGTGCATGCCTGTAATTCCAGCTACTCAAGAAACTGAGGCAGGAGAGTCACTTGAACCTGGGAGGTGGGAGGTTGCGGTAAACCAAGATCGTGCAATCTTTTTGCCCACTGCACTCTAGCCTGGGCAACAAGGGCAAAACTTCATCTAGAAAAGAAAGAAAGAAAAAATGATCAAAGGTATGTGGTACAGTCATATGTGAATGATATTCAGAGTGTTATATAAATGATCTCAGACTAGGAGATTTAATGCTAGTTGAAAGAAGCCAACAGATTACATGACGATTTCTTTCTTCAATTTACAGATAAAATAGATTTTATTTAAGAAAGCAAATAACAGAGCCCATTCTCAAATAAAGAAAAAAGTCTTCAGGGTTCAGACATAAAGAATGAACTAAACAAAATATATAACCTGAATTAATACAAATGGTCCAAGAACTAAAAATAGGCTAATAAATAAAATCTATGTATTAAGGGTTGATACTGTAAACATAAATCAGGAAAAATAAGTCATAAAAAAGTTGACAAATTAGAAATAGAAATAACATTGAAAGAATAATAGATAAAATATAAATTAAAAATAACACATTGAAAAATGTAGGTACTTTAGAACTTTGTAAATTTTTTTTAACAAGTGCAAATAAGTTGTCCAAATTGATAGAAAAAAACAAAGCTTGATAAACCAAGGAAGGTTCTAGAGTAATAAGAATAGACCAGCACTAAAAGAATATGAAGCAGTAATATCAGAACGATACCTTAATGAATGATAAGATGTAAACATTTGGGAACCTCTCCCACACCCTGTCAAAAAGGAAAGAATTAACAGAGTATATAAATCAGAAGACACAAACCTGTATAACAAAGTTCACACCACACATTCGGGAAGATCCTCTATCCTCAATGCACTTCCTGACACATAAAAACATGATCGAGATGGAGGAAGTTCATAATCACATAGTATGTCACTATGTTCCACTGTTTCTCAAGTGAAGAAAACTCCTGCTTTTGGAATTCTATTTAATAAAAGTAATCAGAATGCTTCCCTTTTTTAAAACCAGAATTTTATTTAAGTACTCACAATGTAAAAATTATTCTCAAGCGCGATGACTGGGCATTTATGTGCACATGTGAGGTGTACCTTCCTCAAATCTTGTTTTGATGGCAGCATGTTACCCATCTGACATGAAAGAAAAGGAGAGAAAAAATAATAATTACCCACTAAGATTAAGCAATACACATATGTGTGTGTATGTGTATCTGTGTATGTATGTGTGTGTACACATATGCACTTGAACAAAGTAGTATTAATCCATGAAATGTGTACTTAGTATTGTGTGTGTGCATATATATATATATATATATATAGCTTTAAGCACTATTGTTAACTGGAAATGTGTTGGATTTATGTAGCTGTCTAGGCTCACTTGCACAGATTCAATAAGAAGACAATCAGATGCACTCAAATGGCTCTAGACAGTTTATTCCTCATCACATGGCAGGCAGTGTGGGCTCATAGTTCTCCTTACCTTCCAAATACCATTGGGGTGACTCAGGTAAATATTTGGTGTTACAGATTATTTTATATGCTGAAATCTTAATTTTTGATGTGATGACCTTTGAAGGTATCTTTGGAAGGTAATTAGATCATAAGGATGGAGGCTTCTTGAATGGAATTAAAAGAACCCCAAAAGGACTCCTTCCTGTTTCTGCCACATGAGGTTACAAAGAGAAGTGGTAATCTGCAACCAGGAAAGGGGTCCTCACCAGAACCTTACTAGCATCCTGATCTTGAATTTCCAGCCTCTAGAACTGTGAGAAATAAGTTTCTGTTGTTTATAAGCCACACAGTCTGTGATACTTCGTTACAGCAGCTTAAACTCTTTGTTACAGAGTACTGCTGACTGGTACTCTGCACACACAGGGGTTTATGTTACAGCTGAAAAACACTGCACTTTAAAAACCCTCAATTGTATAAGGGATCTGCCGGAAAACCTGCCCATCCTTATCTCCAGAGGAACATTGCCTTGGAATGTAAGGCTATCCCTTTGCAAAGGAGAGGGAAGACTTTACTCTCCTAGAATGTCTCTGAGGAAGAAAACATTCTCTATGTTTATTACACTGATCAGACATGAAATCCCTCTCCTAAGGAGTGATATACTATCTCTAACTTCCAAGGGTGTTTGTCATACAAGCATTCTCGAAAAGAGTGTCTGAGGTGATAAAAACACCAGAGAATTTCTTCCAAACAAATAAAAATGATCAGTTTTCTATATTGAAATGGTCAATTCTGAGTGTTACCTTGATACTGCATTATTCTTTGCAATGTTTAAGGTTTTTTCGTGAATGAAAAAAAAGGCGTGTATTCAGTTCATGTAGTGATTATGAACTTAATAAATTATTGATAATCATTCATTTTAGTGTAGGAGGTTCATCTTGATTCCCACATGGAATAAATATGCTGTATAATCTCCTCTTTGACCCAGGCTGATGGCTGAGGATCAACTACTTGAGGTAAACTGAGACTCAAGGATTAGTAAAGAAATCCAGATAATTGGGTAACCTGAGCTTTATTCAGGTCTGTATGTATTTTTGTAAATATGCTGCTGAATCATTTCAACTTTTACTATATCAGGCATGGTTAATTCAGGAGAAGAGAAATCACACTAGGTCTTTACACAGAGGGGATTTTATAGAGCACAATGGTTTTATAAGAACTGTTGAACTAAAACAGCAAAAACGGAGAACTAAGCTAATCCAAAGATTATAACTGATGAAAACGAAGATGCGCGAAGAGGTGGGAAGAGCAAGGGCTGAGAGTTCTCTGTGAGGCCCTGTAGGGTTGGCACTCAAATCTCCAAAGAGGAGGTGCCTCTTGATTGTTGGTCCCTGTAAGAAGGGTTACAAGGCTGAAATCAGGACTAGCAAAGAAGCTGGAGACTGGAGACCACTCTCTCTTTTGAGTGATGCTGATATAAACAGCAGAAAGAAAAGAAAGAGAGAGAGAGGAGGGAGAGAGGGAGGAAAGAGAAAACATGAACAGGGGAGAGTGCCTTCTTACTTCATTCATCCTCCTCTTCAATGCCTCCTATTGACATTATCATGGAAATCAGGAATACAGTTTGCAAAGTTTTAGTCCCAGCATCTCAGAGTAGAGTATAAGGGATAGATTTGATGCTGAAAGACAATGAGTACATGACTATCAAAATTACTAACTATAAGGTAATTTTCAGGGGACTTTAATCCACTATTTTAATGGGAATATTTACTGAGGCTTCTAGTTTTCTTTGTGAAAATCAATTAACTTCAAGGTCACATTACTAAATATTTCTTCTACTGAGAAATGAAACAATGGTAATAGAAATTGATGTTTTGTCAGAAAAACATATTTTTTTCTGAATTTATTATTAGTGTGGAATGCACACTTATGCATGGAGGAATGATTTTATTCCAGTTCTTTAAATTAGACACAGAATCTAATATGAGTGTTGCAATCTGCTGTGGAATATGTCCTTTGAGATGCCTGTTTCCCTTTTTCTCATATTCTCATTATAATATATAGCTTTTCTTATTTTACCTTCTACTTTCCAAGGAGTGGAGGATATAGAATAAATAAATAAGATAGTCTTAAATTAAAAATTTCCTCTTATGTAGACTGCTCTTAGAATTTGTTTCAGCTTCTGTGTGATTCATCTTGTTGCTATTTTCAAATCTAGTATAAAGAACATACTTATAAATACCATTCATTTTTGAAAAAAAAATCTAAAAGGAATAGGAACCTCTTTATTGTCTTCTGTATTAATCCATTTTCATGCTGCTGATAAAGACACAACTGAGAATGGTCTTACAGTTCCACATGGCTCGGGAGGCCTCACAATCATAGCAGAAGGCACTTCTTACATGGTGGTGGCAAGAGAGATAATGAGAAAGAGCAAAAGCAGAAACTTCTTACAAAACCATCAGATCTCATGAGTTTTATTCACTACCATAAGAACAGTATGAGGAAACCACCTGACAATTCAATTATCTTCCACTGGGTCCCTCATGCAACACATGAGAATTATGGGAGTACAATTCAAGATGAGATTTGGGTGAAGACACAGAGCTGAACTATATCATTCTGTGTCGGACCCCTCCCACCTCTCAGGTTCTCACATTTCAAAACCCATATGCCTTCCCAAATGTCCCCAGAAGCCTGAAGTTATTTCAGAATTAATTCAAAAGTCCAAGTCCAATGTCTCATCTGAGACAAGGCAAATCTCTTCCACCTATAAGCCTGTAAAATCAAAAGAAAGTTGGTGTTAGAGGCATTGGGTAAATACAGCCATTCCAAGTGGAGAAATTGACCAAAACAAATAACTACAGGCCCCATGCAAGTCTGAAATCCAGTATGGTAGTTAAGTCTTAAAGCTCCAAAACGATTTTCTTTGACTCTATCTCTCACATCCAGGTCATGCTGATGCAAGAGGTGGGTTCCCACGGTCTTGGGTAGCTCCCTTTTCAAGGCTTTGCAGGGTATAGGCCCTGCCCCTGGCTACTTTTTTTTTTTTTTTTTTTTTTTTTTTGGCTGATGTTGAGTGTCCGTGGTTTTCCAAGTGCATGGTGCAAGCTGTTGGTGGATATACCATTCTCGGGTCTGGAGGACAGTGGCCCTCTTTTCACAGTTCCATTAGATGGTGCCCCAGTAAGGACTCTGTGTGGGTGCTCTCACGTTTCTTTTCTTCACTGCCCTGGTAGAGATTCTCCATGAGGGCCCTGTCCCTGCGGCAAACTTCTGCCTGGACATACAGTCTTTTCCATGCATCTTCTGAAATCTAGGTGGAGGCTCCCAAACCTCAATTCTTGTCTTCTGTGTAGCTGCAGACTCAAGACCATATCTAAGCTGCTAAGGCTTAGGACTTCCACCCACTGATGCAACAGCTTGAGCTGTGCCTTAATCCCTTTTAGTCACAGTCGTAGTGGGTGGGATGCAGGACAAGTCCCTAGATTGCACTCAACAGAGGGACCTTGGGCCAGGCCCACAACACCATTTTTTTCCTTATAATCCTCCAGTCCTATGATGGGAGGGGCTGCTGCAAAGATCTCTGGCATGCCCTGGAGATATTTTCCCCATTGTCTTGGTGATTAACATTTGGCTCCTCATTACATATGCAAATTACTGCAGCCTGCAAATTATTTGCAGCTTGTTAGGCTGCAGATTTCCCAAACTTTTATGCTTTGTTTCTCTTATGAAACTGAATGCCTTTAACAGCACCCAAGTCACTCTTGAATGCTTTGCTGTTAGAAATTTCTTCTGCCAGATAACCCTAAATCATCTCCCTCAAGTTCAAAGTTCCACAGATCTCTAGGGAAGGAGCAAAATGCTGCCAGTCAAATATAGCAAAAGCCACCTTTACTCCTGTACCCGCAAAGTTCCTCAACTCCATCTGAGGCCACCTCAGGCTGGATTTTGCTGTCCATATTATTATCAGCATTTTGGTCAAAGCCATTCAGCAAGTTTCTAGGAAGTTTCAAACTTTCTCACATTTTTCTGTCTTCTTCTAAGCCCTCCAAACCATTCCAAACTCTGCCTGTTACCCAGTTTCAAAGTTGCTTCCACATTTTCAGGTATCTTTTCAGCAGTGTCCACTTCAGTCGAGGTACCATTCGACTGGCACCAATTTACTGTATTATTATGTTTTCATGCTGCTGATAAAGACATACTCCAGACTGGGAAATTTATGAAAGAAAGAGTTTTAATAGACTTACAGTGCCATGTGGCTAGGGAGGCCTCACAATCATGGCAGAAGGTGAAAGGCACTTTTTACCTGGCGGTTGCAAGAGAGACAATGAGGAAGAAGTGAAAGAAGAAACCCTTTATGAAACTGTCAGATCTCATGAGACTTATTCACCACCATGAGAGCAGTATGGGGGAAACTGCCCCCATGATTCAGTTATCTCCCACCAGGTCCCTTCTCCAATGTGTGAGAATTATGGGAGTAAATTTCAAGAGGAGATTTAGGCGGGAATGCAGAGCCAAACTGTATCATCTTGCCCTGACTCCAGTGCCATTATTAAATGTTCACTTGTGTGAAGCAAGATATGCTCAAACTTAGAGAAACATTTGCAAATCTCATCCCATCTCCTTGAGTCACGGCTATGATATTGTACCATGTGTTTACATTTGACTAAGATTTTCGTTTATAGAAATATATTCTTTAAACATAACTGAGTGTTCAAAAAACTATAATGTAAAATGCTTTATTTTGCACCGATTTAAATTTTAAACCACTGAAATGACTATCACTAAATGAACTTCAAGCTTCAAAAGTTGATAAAATAGCCATTAAAAAAGAACAAAGTTATATTTATATATACTCTTCTGGAAAGGTCATGAAAACCTATTTATGTGAAAAGAATAAAAACAATATGTATAATATCATTATTGTCCAACTATATATGTGTATAGGAACAAATGCATGCATTCAAAATACATGAAAAATTATTTTTGCTTTAAAATGAAAATTTAGAATGGGCTTATTCATTAAATAAGTACTTATGAGATTAATCATCTAACTATGCAAAATATGCAAAATAAATAAATAAAGTAGATTTAGCATTAACACATAGCAAACAAGGAGAATGTTGAAATCATATATTTTAAATTTTAAAGTTCAGATTAAAGTTGGGTGGTGGCTCATGCCTGTAATCCCAGTACTTTGGGAGAATTAGGCAGGCAGATCAAGAGGTCAGGAGTTTGAGACCAGCCTGGCCAACATGGTGAAACCCCATCCCTAGTAAAAATACAAAAATCAGCTGGATGTGGTGGCAGGTGCCTGTAATCTGAGCTAGTTGGGAGACTGAAGCAGGAGAATCACTCAAACCTGGGAGGTGGAGGTTGCAGTGAGCCAAGATTACGCCACTGCCCTCTAGCCTGAGCAACAACAACAAAAAAAAAAAAAAAAAAAAAAGACTACATCTTAAAAGAAAAAAAAAGTCAAGATCAATGTCAGAAACAGAATTAATGAGAGACTAATCTTGTGCTTCTGTAACTCAAAAGGAGATAATGTAGTGTTATCTTATCTTTTAGAATCCGCACAAGTGACACCAAATTATCTAGAGACTATCTCAGAGGATATTTTCATCTTTTCCATCTCTAGATAGCAGGAATGGGCAAGGCCAGGAGGAGATATGTTTACCCTGAGAGGATAACGTGAGGCTAAACCTTCCTTGTCAAAGCATAAACTCCAGGAATCATCAATGAATAGTGAAAATACATCGAATGTGTAGGAAGTGTCTTTGTTTTCATTTGTGTCTTTGTTTAGTACAGTGAATTGTTTTGATTGTTGTTACTCAAAATATGATTATTAGACTAATAACACTGGCATCACCTTGCAGCCTGCAATAAAAGTGGATTCAAGGGCATCCATTGACATTTTATTAAGATCTCCATGTAATTTCTATAACGTTGCTGTTTAAAAATACTATCATAATGGACTTTAACAACACATGACACAATAGTATGCAATACTGAAGCAGGAAATTAGCAGGAAAACTTATTTTCTCAGCACTTGTTACAAGACCCTACTGATCAAATAGAATTGGATGAAAACAGACGCAGCAAAGAAACAGGCCCAAACCAGCTAAAACCAGGAGGGGGAAGAGAGTGACTTCGTTTCCCTCATTGCTCATTATATGGTACTTATAATACATTAGCACGTTACAAGAAACTCCCACTAGTAGCATGATAGTTTACAAATGTCAAGGCAACTGCTATGAGTTATCTTATATGGTTTATAAGGGGAGAAACCCTCAGTTCTGGGAACACCTAACCATTTTTCCAGAAAACCATCCCCTTATTTAGCATCTAATCAGAATAGACATACATATAGCTAGCCAGCAATCCACAAAGAATGTTGCTACCATTCTGTCTATGAAGCAGCCATTTTTCTGTGTTCTGTTGCTGTAATAAACTCACTTTTGCTTTACTTTGTTGGATAGCTCTTGAGATTCTTTCTTGTGTGAAGCCAAGAACCTCCCTAGCTGAGCACCATTTTGGGGATTTCCTCAGATCAATGTTGTAGGACCCAGTCCTATTAGAAAAACATACACAGGTCGGGCACCATGGCTCATGCCTTTAATCCTAGCACTTTGGGAGGCTGAGGTGGGTGGGTCATGAGGTCAGAATTTCAAGACCAGCCTGGCCAATATAGTGAAACCCAGTCTCTACTGAAAATACAAAAAAATTAGCTGGGTGTGGTGGCAGGCACCTGTAATCCCAGCTACTTGGGAGGCTGAGGCAAGGAGAATCGCTTGAATCTGGGAGGTGGAGGTTGTAGTGAGCTGTGAGCCAAGAACGCACAACTGCACTCCAGCCCAGGTGACAGTGAGAGATGAGACTCTGTCGAGAGAGAGAGAGAGAGAGAGAGAGAGAGAGAGAAAGGAAAGGAGGGAGGGATGGAGGGAGGAAGGGAGGCATACACAAAGCTGAGGCCTTCTCTTTTACCTCACACTCAGTCTACACAACCAATGTCAACAAAACCATATTTTCAGATGAGAAAACAAGCTAAATATAGGTAAAGGGATAGAGAGATAGAGAAGATTCTGTAAATTTCTATAAAAAATTATGTTAGCAAGGTACAAAGAAGAGATTTAGCAACTATATAAACAATATTAAAGATAAGCAAATTAAAGAATATAATTTGCAAAAGATAAGTGATAATCTTAGACAAGACTAAATCATTGTCAAATGAATAGAAGTAAATGCTCCACAAGTGACTTATTCTATAAGTACTTAATAGGAGCATTAATTTATCAAACAAGAGTGTAAAAACCAGATGGCAATACAACCCAGTAAGATGAAAATGATGACTGAAGAGCTGTGGAAACAAATTGAGAAACAAAATTATCACAATACAGAAATAATAAATGCATTCTAAACAGAACAAAATAGAGCAGATGTGGCTGAAAATGGAATCACTGACACAGTGGAGAAAATGCCTTTTAAAATTACGTGAATTCAGACGAAAAAGGCCCAGATCAGAGCAATTAAATTAATCACAATAGATAAAGAGAACAGAGACATTTCAACATGAGAATAACTCATCTGTGATGTAAAAAAAAAGGAATAGAATTAACAAAAATGATCTGAAATGGATAAAGGTTTCCCAGAAATTGTTAAATATATTTGCAGAATGAAATACACAATGTTCCAGAGATTACAATTTGCAGAATAATTTGGCCCAATAAATAACCTGGTGATGTAATTGAAATAGAAGAGTTAGTTATTATCTGTCATACACGGAAGAAGAAAAACTACAAGGAGGTAGTGTCACAGTAGCCTCAGAGTTAACCACAGAAGTGTTCAATGATGGAAGATAATAGTGTAACAGCTATGAGGTTCTGAAGAAAATAAAAGGTAAAATGTTACTCAAGACCTATATATTTAAGTATTAAACGGTATTCAATTATTAAAATATACCATTACTCTTGATATCAAAATAAAAAAATAAGAAATAAATAACCAAAAGGCTTTTCTAGAAATAAGAAGAGATAAAGAGACCAAAAACCACAGTTTTGACAACTAAAACATGTAATGGAAAAAATAAGGCAATCATTAGACTCTAAACTAAATAAACAGAAATAAAACTAAGCAACCATGGTAATAAAAATTAAGCAAAAATACAAATCTTAAATATATCAGTAATGTCAATAAACTTGGAGGAATAAAATAAAGTGGAATATTGTACAGGTGTTAAGTAAATTAAAATGCAGACATGCTCTGGAGAATTTCTGAGTGGAGAATGCCAGTTAGGCCTTGAAAATAATCTTAGC
This sequence comes from Sapajus apella, assembly GCF_009761245.1. Classification (NCBI taxonomy): domain Eukaryota; kingdom Metazoa; phylum Chordata; class Mammalia; order Primates; family Cebidae; genus Sapajus; species Sapajus apella. Next base: position 23,303,936 of record NW_022436951.1, on the reverse strand, counting down.
ATTGTTTAACTTGCTAGCACAACAAAACTTAAACCTGGCTGTTTCTTATAAATGCTTGTATTAAAGAAAAACAAAATTTAGATGCAATCAATCAGAAGCTGCCAACTAATTTACGTAACAAGAACCTATTCAGCAGCATAGACCAAATAAAGACAATTGGATAGCTGTAACCAATGAAATCTTTTCTTGGCTTTCCTTCCATGTCTGCCACTTCAGAGTGTCTACTTAGAGCTCCCAAACACTTCTGGTTAGGAGCTGGAGCTGCTCAATTCATGAATCGATGTTTATTCAGATAAACTCTTTAACATTTATTGTACCTTAATTTATGTTTTAGCACAGGTTATGCTAGCTCTAGTTGACATATTAAAACTTCCAGGCCAGGTGTGGTGGCTCATGCTTATACTCCTAGCACTTTGGGAGGCCAAGGAGGGCAGATTGCTTGAGCTGAAGAGTTCTGTACCAGCCTGTGAAACATGGCAAAATCCTCTGTCTACACAAAAAAGAAAAAAAAAAAAAAAAGCCAGGAGTGGTGGCACACACCTGTATTCCCAGCTACTTGGGAGGCTGAGTTGAGAAAATCACCTGAGTTCAAGAAGTAGAGATTGCAGTACCTGTGATCACACAACTGCACTCCAGCCTGGGTGACACAAAAACTCTGTTTCCAAACAACAGCAATAACAATAACAAAATTCCAACCTCTCAATATTTTAAAAAATATTCTTCTTAAATTATGAGGTATCTTTTATGGAAGAAGTATCTCTTAAGAAGAAGAGATATACATACAATTAATATATTTTTTTAAAAAAACATAGAAAATACTAGGTTTTTTGTTCTTTAAATTCAAGTATACTAAATCAAGTTTATATTAAAATCATCATCCATGTCTCAGTTTTAAATAAAACACCTTCTTTTTGCTTATTTTTCTTTCTGGCTTTCATCCTTTCTTAGTTCCTATTTGTCTATTTTCTAAAAGAATAGTAAATCATCTGGAATGGTGTTTCTTACTGATTGAAATGTCATTTCAGGATGTTTTTGCTTGTTTAAAGTGGTTCTTGATATGATTTTAAATTTCTTAAATTTTTGAACAAGACAATCATATAAGACAAAAAGGCAAAAATAAGGTCTAAGTGGAGACATTTCAAAATGTAAATGTTAATGTTCTGGTTCGGGAATTGAACTGAATATATATAGTAGTCATAAGTAGACTACATTAAAATTATTGCTTCATAATATGTATGCTATTTTTACAAATTTATTACTAGCATAAACTATTCTTTACTAGAAAAATATCATATTATTAATTATATGAAACATGTTTTTTAATCTTTATATTTCACATATTAATGGCAAAGATTTGCGTTTTTTTAACATATATGGAGCTATTTTTTAGCTAGAGAAAGTTAGGGGAAAATGCACACATATGATTTGGTTAGGAAGGAATTAGTCCTATTACTCATAGCTTTGTACCCCAGGCAAGTTGCTAGAATAGCCAGCAATCCTTAAAATGTATATGTATGAAAATAATTTCTGTTAACAACAGGTTTTTTTGACACATGGTCTCATTTTGGATTCATGTAAGATGCTGCTAAAACAATTTGAGATGACACAACTGTTGTAGTTCAACATTTGAAAGAGCTAATCTATCTTGAGAATCACAATTGTTTGTTTTGCAAATGATGATTTCTGTACATTTCAAATTCTTCACTACATTTGATTTTATATAAAATATATGTATTATACTACATGTTATCTTAATTTCAGGTTTAATTAAAGGTTAATGCCTTAATTATTAAAAGAGTTCAAGTGACTTTTGTCTTTTCCTTGGGCACTTTTAAACTACGTAGTTTTATCTTTAAACTAAAGTAACTCCTTGTAAACTTTTTGTTTAGTGTGACAGTGAAGCAAAGAAAGTAATGAAAAAATGATTTCTCCAAAATATTCTTAACTTACATTTGGGTAATTTTATTACAGTGAATTGAAATAAGCATCCACTGAGTAATAAAGCTAATATATCACTTTGTTATTCTGACCCAGCTAAAGGACTGAATGAAGCATATGCTCATTTCTCTCTCCCTGTACCTTCATATGTGTATTCACACTTTATGTTGTCATATAATCCTCAACAGACGGTTGCTTTAAGATGAATATAATTACAGAATAGCAAAAATAATTTGCAAGCAATTATTTGCCAAGTCATAATGTTCTGAGAGCTTGGCTTACTCAGAAAAAAATAGAAAAAGACAAATGCCTTTTTACAGTAAAATTAGATAAAATATTCTGTTGAGTATAAAATTTCTTTTTACTCATTTATTTGAGTTCCTGTAACAAGAATTCATTTTGATTACATACATCTCCAAGTTTTGAGCTATGTGTAATCAACATGTTAGGCATAATTTAATTGAGCAAGTACTGTACTGTGAATTCCAAAATGAGAAATATGTTCCTCCCTCCCTCCCTCCTTCCCCTCCCTTTCTTCTTTTCCTTCTGGCTTGTTTGCTTGCTTGGAGAGAGAAGGTGGTTCTCAAGGTGATATATACAAAAATAGAGGGCTGACAATCTGGAATGACAAACTGGGCTGGTCACTGGGACATTAATGTTGTTGTTCTATTCTGAACAACCTTCTATTATTTCTAAGTCCTGCCTGTGATACTACTGAGATTGTTTTCTATGCCTCTCAGCAACACAGGTAATAATTAAAATCCATCAGTAGAGGTAAATCACATTTTAACATATTTTAATTAACTAGATGCAAATTATTGGCTATCAAGTTAGTAAATAAAACATTTTTTTACTTGTGGAATATGTAATATTCACTGTATTTGACAAGCTTTAAAAATAGATACGCTTTCTGAAATCATTCATTTTTTCAATATTTATTAAACACATAATATTTGTTTGGCTGTGTTCCTACCAAAATGTCATCTTGAATTGGGGCTCCCATAATTCCCATGTGTTGTGGGAGGGGCCCAGTAAGAGAAAATTGAATCATGGGGGCAGTGTTCCTCATACAGTTCTCATGGTAGTGAATAAGTGTCATGAGATCAGATGGTTTTATAAGGTGTTTCTGTATTTGTTTGTTTCTCATTCTCTCTTGTTTTCCACCATGTAAGATGTGCCTTTCACCTCCTGCCATGATTGTGAGGCCTCCCTAGCCATGTGGAACTGTGAGTCCATTAAACCTCTTTTTCTTTATAAATTACCTAATCTTGGGTATTTCTTTATCAGCCGTGAAAACGGCTGTGATAAAAGCAGTTTTATTTACTGTAAAAGTCAGTAAATAAAAGTTTTATTTACTGTAAAAGTCAGTGAAAACTGACTAATACAGTAAATCAGTACTGGGAATGGGGTGCTGCTGTAGAGACTCAAAAATACAGAAACAGCTTTGGAACTGGATAAATGGCAGAAGTTAGGAAAGTTTGTAAGGCTCAGAAGAAGACAGAAAACTGTGGGAAAGTTTGGAACTTCCTAAAGACTTGGAGGGCTTAGAAGATAAAAGGATGTGGGAAAGTTTGGAACTTCCTAGATACTTGTTTAATGGCTTTGATCAAAATGCTGATAACTATATGAACAATGAAATCCAGGTTGAAGTGGTCTCAGAAGGTGATGAGAAATTTGTTGAAAACTAGAGTACAGGTGACCCTTGCTATGTTTTAGCAAAGAGACTGGCAGCATTTTACTCCTGCTCTAGAGATCTGTGAACTTTGAACTTCAGAGAGATGATTTTAGGGTAACTGTCAGAGAAAGTTTCTAAGCAGCAAGAGGTGACTTGGGTGCTGTTAAAAGCATTCAGTTTTAAAAGGGAAAGAGACCACAAACATTCTGAAAATTTGCACACTGATTAGGTGATAGAAAAAAAAAACATATTTGCTGAAAAGAAATTCAAGCAGTGTGCAGACACTTGGCACGAGTAACAGGAATCCAAATGTTAATTGGTAAGATAATGGGGAAAATGTCTCCAGGGCATGTCAGAGACCTTTGTGGCAGCCCCTCCTGCCATAGGCCCAGAGGCCTAGGAGAAAAAAATGGGCCATCCCCATTGTGTGCAGCCTAAGTACTTGGTGCCCTGTGTCCTAGCCACTCTAGCCATGGCTAAAAGGAGTCAGGTTTCAGAGTGTGCATGCTCCAAGCCTTAACAGTTTCCACATGGTGTTGAGTCCCCACTGGGGCACTGCCTAGTGGAGATGTGAGAAGAATACCACCATCCTGCACACCCCAGAATGGTAGATCCACCAACAGCTTACACTGTGCACCTGACAAAGCCACAGACACTCAACACCAGCCCATGACATCTACTGGGAGTGATGCTATACAGTGCAAATCCACAGGGACAGAGCTGCCCATGACCATGGGACCCACCCCTTGCATCAGCATAACCTGGATGTGAAATATGGAGTCAGATCATTTTGGCACTTTAAGATTTGACTCCCCCACTGGATTTCAGACTTGCATGAGGTCTGTGGTCATTTGTTTTGGTCAATTTCTCCCATTTGGAAGAGGTATATTTACCTAATGCCTTTACCCCCATTGTATCTAGGAAGTAACTCACTTGCTTTTGATTTTACAGGCTTATAGGCAGAAGTGACTTGCCTTGTTTCAGATGAGACATTGGACTGTGGACTTTTCAGTTAATGCTGAAATGAGTTAAGACTTTAGGGGACTATTGGGAAGGCATGATTGGTTTTGAAATGTGAGAATATGAGATTTGACAGGGGCCAGGGCCAGAATGATATGCTTTGGCTGTGTTTCCATGCAAGTCTTATCTAGAATTGTAGCTCCATAATTCCTACATTTTGTGGGAAGGGCCTGGTGGGAGATAATTGAATCATGAAGGCAGTTTCCCCCATGCTGTTTTCATGGTAGTGAATAAGTCTTACGAGATCTGATGGTATTATACGGGATTTTCCTTTTTGCTTCTTTCTTATTCTCTTGTCTGCCTCCATGTAAGCTGTGACTTTTGCTTTCTGTCATGATTGTGAGGCCTCCCTAGTCACATGAAACTGTGAGTCCATTAAACCACTTTTTCCTTATATATTACCCATCCTCAGGTTTGTCTTTATTAGCAGCATGAAAATACCAATACACCTAGGAACCAATGTAGGTTTCTTTAAGCAAGTAAAAAAAAAAAATTGTTTATGGTGATTATATTCTAGCATTAAAGATATGCAATATACAATTCTCTATGTGATGATATAAATAAAATATAACAGTATAAATTCTTGAAACCATTTTGTTATGATTCTTTCTGATAGAATCATTAGCTGCTTTATTATTATTTTTTTAATTTTGAAGGAAAAAGCATAACCAAAATTTCCAAAGATCACCAAAATGTGTAAGACCTAAACTAGTCTTTCTTTGCAAGAGCTTGTTAGTTTTTATTTCTGAAGACTTCCAGAATAATTGAAGATTATGTTATTTTTTTCACAGTTAAATTGTAAGTTTTAGTTCTATAATGATATGAGCATATAAAAATGTTTAATTCCTGTATTATTGGTACCTGATATAATACTTCATCAATTAATTTTACTCGATACCTATTTTCAGCCTAAGTTGCATAAGAAATATTTTTATAGTGAAAATATGTGTCTAATTAAAAAATACATATCAGGTGTTCAAGACCAGCCTGCGCAACATGGTGAAGCCCTGTCACTACTAAGAATACAGATATTAGCCAGGTGTGGTAGCAGGCACCCATAATCTCAGCTACTTGGGAGGATGAGGCAGGAGAATTGCTAGAACCCAGGAGGCAGAGATTGATGTGAACCAAGATTGTGCCACTGCACTCCACCCTGGGCAACAAAACAAGAATCTGTCTCAAGAAAATTAAAAAGTCCCACTACAATGATGCATACATATACTTTTCCATTCAGTATTTTTATGACTTTATAATATTTCCATTTAATATATTTTTAATGTTCTTATTACATACTAAACTAGGGAATATTAACATTTTGGTATAAAAAGGTTTTTTTGCATTATCCTACAGAGTCAACCCAATGCTAATGGAGGAGATCAATCTGATGCTTCAATTACTCTTGGATACTTTTGTTATTATCAGAAGATACAACAGTATGATATTTATATAATATTTAAATTAAAAGAAACAATTTTTGGAAATATTTTATCTTTGCTTAAAACTTTTGTGTATTACTTTTAAATAAATTTTATTTAGTTTTCTTAATATAAGAAGGTTGATTGTGAATTTTGAAAATTAAAGTTTTTAAATTTTGCTAAACTAGATATAATTATTATTTTAGATAATGAAGCCAATATTTATGAAAAGACAAATGCTATTATTTATAAAATTAGATAAATACCCTGTTGAGAATAAAATTTATTTTACACATTTGTTTGAGTTCCTATAACAAAAACCTATGGCTTAGTAAGTAGATATAATTTATTCAAGTATGAAGCAAACCACTTGTTTTCATTTAGATATGTGTTGCACAGCCCTTTTTACCAGCTGTAGTATTCCATTCTTACATTGTTCCAAAGAACTACCTGATACTGGCTAACTTATTTTTTTTTTTAAAAAAAGAGGTTTAATTTCTTCACAATTTCACTGGTATACAGGAAGGATGGCTGGATAGGCCTCAGACATAGTGAAAATTGACAGAGAAGCAAGCACATTTTTACATGGCCAGCAGGAGAAAGAGAGAGAGCCAAAGGAGAAGAGATACACACTTTCAAACAGATTTTGTGAGTATTCATTCACTGTCATAAGAAGAGCAAGGAGAAATCGACCCCCAAGACCCAATCACCTTGCACCAGGTCCTTCCTCCAACATTGGGAATTACAATTCAACATGAGATTTCATGTGGACACAGAGCCAAACCATAACATTCTGTCCCTGTCCTCTCCCAAATCTCATGTCTTTCTGATATTTTAAAACCAATCGTGCCTTCCCAACAGTCCTTCGAAGTCTTAAAACTCATTCCAACATTAACTCCAAAGTCCAAGGCTAAAGTTCCATCTGAGACAAGGCAAGTTTCTTCCATCTATGAGCCTGTAAAATGAAAAAAAATTGAAGTTAGTTACTTCCAATGTCCAAAGGGGATACAGGTATTGAGTAAACACTCCTATTCCAAAAGGAAGAAATTAGCCAAAACAAAGGGGCTACAGGTCCCAATGCAAATCTAAAACCAAAGCAAAAGTCAATCTTAAAACTCAAAAATAATCTCCTTTGACTCCATGTCTCACATCCAGGCCACAGTGATGAAGGAGGTGGGGTCTCAAGGCCTTGGGCAGCTCCACCCTGTGGCTCTGCATGGTACAGACCCTGTGGCTGCTTTCACTTTCTGATATTGAGTGCCTATGGCTTTTCTAGGTGCCCAGTGCAAGCTATTGGTGAATCTATCATTCTGTTGTCTGGAGGACTGTGGCCTTCTTTTTACAGATCCACTAGGCAGTGCCCTAGTGGGGGCATTGTGTGGGCTCTCTGACCCCATGTTCTCCCTCTGCACTGCCCTAGCAAAGGTTTTCCATGAGGGCTTCATCCCTGCAGCAGACTTCTGCCTGGACATCCACACATTTTCCTACATCACATCCACTGAAATCTAAGTGGAGGATCTCAGACCTCAACAATTGCCTCAGCACCCACAAGTGCAACAAAAGACAACATGCCTTAAGGCTTTCACACTTTGAAGGCAAGACCTGAGCTGTGTCTTCACCTCTTTTAGCCATGGCTGGAGCTGGAGTGGCTGAGATGCAGGGTGCCATGTTTCAAGGTTACACAGAGCAGTGGGTCCCTGGGCCTAACCCACAAAATTAGTTTTCTCTCTGTGATAGTTAGTATTGAGTGTCAACTTGATTGGATTGAAGGATGCAACGTATTGTTCCTGGGTGTATCAGTGAGGGTGTTACAAAAGGAGATTAACATTTGAGTCAGTGGACTGGAAACATAGGCCCAACCTCAATCTGGGTGGGCACCATGTAATTTAGCTGCTAGCATGGATAGAATAAAGCAGGCAGAAGAAGGTGGGAGAAGCTGACTTGCTGAATGTTCCGGCTTTCATATTTCTCCTCTGCTGGATGCTTCTTGCCCTCAACTATCAGACTCCAAGTTCTTCAGCTCTTGGACTTACACTACAGACTGAAGGTTGCACTCTCAGCTTTCATGCTTTTAAGGTTTGGGGGCTCAGACTGGCTTCCTTGCTCCTCAGTTTGCAGATGGCAGATGGCCTATTGTGGGAATTTACCTTATGATCATGTGAGTTGGTGCTCCTTAATAAACTTCCTTTCATATATACATCTATCTGATTAGTCTTGTCCCTCTAGAGAACCCTGACCAATACATCCTCCTAATACAGGCCCTTGTGATAGAGAGGCTGCTGCAAATGTCTGTATAATGCCCTGGAGGTATTTTTCCCATTTTCTTGGCTATGAACATTAGGTTCTTCTTTACTCATGCAAATTTCTTCAGTCTTGAATTTCTCCCCAAAAATGGGTCTTTAGTTTCTACCACATGCAAATGTTCCAAACTTTTATGCTCTGCTTCTTTTCTAAATATAACCTTCCATTTCAGGCCATCTCTTTATAAACATATGCTCGTAGAAGCTGTCAGGTCATATCTTGAACGTTTCGCTGCTTAGAAATTTCTTCTGTCAGATACCTTAAATTATATCTCTCAAAATCAAAATTCCACAGATCCCTAGAGTATGGACACAATGCTATCAGTCGCTTTGCTAACACATAGCAAGAGTGAACTTTACTCCAGTTCCCAATAAATTCCTGATTTGTATCTAAGACCACCTCAGCTTGAACTTCACTTTCCTTATCACTATTAGTATTTTGATCAAAACCATTCAACCAGTCTCTAGAAAGTTCTAAACTTTCCCACATCTTTGTCTTCTTCTAAGCACTCCAAACTGTTCCAGAGCATACCTGTTACCCAGTTTCAAAGCCAATTCCACATTTTTAGGGTATTTTTTTGTTACAGTACTCCACTTCTGGTAGCAATTTTATTCTCACTTTGCTATAAAGAACTACATGAGGTTGGGAGATTTATTTTAAAAAAAGGTTTAATTGGCTCACAGTTTTCCGAGCTATACAGTAGCATGGCTGTGGAGGTCTCAGGAAACTGACAATCCTGGAGGAAGGTGAAGGGATATCAAGCACATCTTCTTAGGGCCAGCAGGAGAGCACGAGTGTGAAAGGGGAAATACTACACACTTTTAAACAACCGCATCTTGTGAGAACTAATTCTCAAAAGTAGCAAGGGTGAAATCTGCTCCCAAGATCCAATTACCTCTCACTGGGCCCCCTCCCAACATTGGGAATTACAATTCAATATGAGATTTGGGTGGGAAAACACAGCCAAACCATATCACCAACAAAGCATTCTTAAGAAAGAAAAGGCTTTTTATCTGGCCACAAATAAAGACAATTTGGAGGCAACACCAAGCATTTTACAGAATGAATGCCACTCTGTAACACAGAAGATACACACATGGCTCTCTCATGTAAGGTAATTTTGTACAGGTCACTGTGGGGTTTATAAAATGAAGAAGATAGTCAGTAACTTCACCACTTCACTATCATCTGCATTTATTTCTCTATTTTCTCACACTTCTTTTCCCTTCTTTCTTCACATTCTTTTACTCTATATTTTTTCTTATTCGTCTGTTTGTCCTCCTTACTATGCATAATATATAAAGTGGCTTAAGTGTGAGAGAAGTATTTTCTCTTTTTATTGTGGCATCATAAACATAAAGATAGAAAGCAAGTTAAGATTAAAACATTTAGGGGGAGGAACTTACCTTCAGAATGGTCCTAAAAATGAACACTACAACACATAGCTTGTTTCAGATCTATTCTATGTTTTTCTTGGATGTTTGCATTATACTTACTTTTTCATCATTGCAGTAAACATCCTTAAGACATTAGAAGTGATTCAAAATCTAAAAATGTTCAGAAATCAAAGCATTAATCCCTTGAGAACATCAAATTAAATGTAAAAAGTAATGTCAGTATTGCAATATATTCATTTAACTGATACGTTGGAAGAGAGGAGACGTTTATTATTCAAACTCACTGTGATTAAGTTTGAGTGACAAAATTATATGACATTTAAGACAGTTTATCCATTCATTCTTTTACTCTTTTTAAACGGTGCATTATTCATTTAACTAATTATTATGGACCTTTTCTACAGACAAGTCACACATTTTTAAAATAAAAGTCACAGGGAGAAGACAGACATTTATTTTTCTTTTTGGTGGAAATTTGGACTTGTTCGAGAATGGTTTGTATTTTTTAGGTAACGTTCTTTAGAAATAACTGTTATCTTTGACATAGTTATTTGCAGTGCTAACATGAAAATAGAAGAGAGAAATGAAAATATGTATCTGAAATCCAGAGATACTTACATCTTCCTTACAAGAGAATAACAAGCTTAACTTTTATTTTCTTGATGTATTCTAATAATGAGGAAAGAGCAGGGAGATGAAAACCAGGAGCAATGTTGACCATTCGCAAATTCCAGGTTATTGCCTGACGGGCTTTTGTGTCTTGCCTTCTTATTAAAAGTTTTCTGAAAGTAAGTTCTGTAGCGTTATGCAGGACAAGTTCTCGGATGACCTCAGTAACTCAAACTCTTCCTCTCTTTCCTGCTTTTTATTCTCAAGCACATTTGTAGAATGTGCTGGGAATAGAACACACTGAGATAAAGAGAAACTGGCTGGAACAGCCCAGGCTCTGTTCCCATCTCTCCTAGAACAGCAGAACTTGCAGTGCTTTAGCCCAGAGTGTCAAGTCACCTCTGGAAATAAAACACAGAGCAGGACATAGTTTCAGAGTCTCTCAGTTGGTGTGTGACATGGGGTATATGCAGATTAGACTCCCACTGTCCTAGGCAACATTCTTGAGCCTTGGTGGACTGACTCACTGTGAATCCTAGATTTCTGTTATCCATTACTGCCCACCTGTGAGTAATAAAGTTGCTTTGAATAATGTACTGTGTGGGTATTCTCTATCACTGGATGTATGCAGGTGAATTGATATACGTGCACAGCTATTAGAAAGGAGTTTAGAGTCCTCTCCTGGGATTAATACTGGTCCACATGGAAACTGCTTTACATATTATATATTCTGAGGTTAGGAAATCATACTGACACAGTTTATTGAATTGCATAACATGTAAACTGGTCATAAATTCCTCAATTTCAGGATTTAAACTCATATGGTATTTTATTTATTTACCTTTTTCATCACTTGAGCCTTTAGTTGCTCTATTACCAAAAGACAATTTCTCAGTCCTATACAACGGATTGTTTCTAAAAGCAGAGGAGGCTGGGTGCGGTGCCTTGTGCCTCAAATCCCAGCACTTTGGGAGGCTGAGGCAGGCAGATCAACTGAGGTCAAGAATTTGAGACCAACCTGACCAACATGCTAAAACCAAGTCTCTACTAAAAATACAAAAATTACCTGAATATGGTGGCATACCTATAGTCTCAGCTACTCATGATGCTGAGGCTGGAGAATTGCTTGACCCTGGGAAGCAGAGGTTGCAGTGAGATGAGATCATGCCACTGCATTCCAGCCTGGGCGACAGAGCAAGACTCAATCTCAAAACAAAACAAAACCATAAATAAATACATAAAGAAATATAAATAAATAAATGTATAAGAGTATTAAAATGAAATCCGAATATAATACTTGATCCTATTCCCAATAAGGGGAGATGTGAAATCTGAGCCAAATATTATTGTGGTATCTCATTCATGTTTGATTTTCAGATTTCACAACAAATTCAGTCTTTCCTAATATGCTGTGCTGAAGGAGACTTCCCTTAGAAATGCGGTGGCCTTGTATTAGACATAGGTCTTCAACCTAGACCCCCTTTCTCTATCAGTTTGCCTTGAGTTAGGTGACACAATTCACTTTAATAAGACTTCAATTTCCAGAAGCATCAGACTTCTGAGATCCATATACATTTTGATAACCTATGTCCCAAACTATAATATCTGTATTGCCTATGTCTTTGAAGAAGCCATTATCAATAAGTCACTAAACACTAAAGATTCTTCCTGTTTTTTATTTGATGTTTGTTTATTTGTGTGACCTTACCTTTGCGTAACTAAAGAGGTGCTTCAATTTATTCTTAGAATACAGAAACCACCAACTGCTGCAGGTGATAGGATGATTCCACATTTGAATATGTAAAGGCTGGCATGCTAACTGATCCCTCAGCAGACATACCTTGACAATCTTGATGTTACTCTGTGAAACATGTTCCTAAAGATCACATGTAACTGAAAGGAATAAGACCCTCTCAAGAGAATAAAATGATATCTCAAATTAATATTTCATACTTCTATTTGTATATAAAATATATTTATTATTAATATATAACAATGGCACTTTATAGTTAACAACAGTATTACCATGTCCTATTTTTTAAGCAAACTTCTTCACATCAGATCTACCAAATGTAGTTTACATAATGTTTAAAAGTAAAATAATGTTCTAAAATTTATGTGACTTGATCAAGATGCTACAGTCACAAAGTAGTAGCATCTTCTAAGCTCTTCTTTCAAATGTTAGATTAAATAAAATTATGATTATCTTTTATCAAAAGAACAAAAATGGACTAGTAAATAGTATGTTGTAAAGTTGTGAACTGTGTTGTAAAAGTTGTGAACTAGAACACAACTTATCTGTAATTTAAAGTTGATGCGAAAGAAGTCTCATTAAAAATACAAGACAATACAGTAAGGTCTACAGGCATATTGCTAGCAATTGGCCATTTGCTCAGTGTCTTTGAGGACAACATGCCTTTTAGTGCTAAATGGGATCACAAGAAAATATTGATTCATGCTGAAGAATTCCTACTCATAACTAGGTTGCACTCAAATCATTAGGACAAATAAATGTCATTAGGTATAGCTCAAGTATTCAGGCGTTTGTCAGACTCCTGGTTATGAGAGGCTGAGCTCTTAAAAACATCTATGTCTTTTATACAAAATATTACAATCTTTGAAAAATTAAATACTGTGTATTAAGTATATTCCGCACTCTAAGAAGTTTTGCAAATTTATGCAAAATAAACAGATATTAATAAAGTTGTCATGGGACTATACTTTGTTATTGTTAACTGGGTCTCGATTAAGAGAGCTCTTCACTGTCTTATTTGATGAGTAAACATGAGAAATACCTACATATTTGATGAGTAAAAAGAAATACCTACTTATCTGATGAGTAAACATGAGAAATAAGGCCTCTTACAAAAATTTAACTAATTTTTAAAAAAGTATTAAAAAATGACTGGGCGCCAGGCCCAATTTGTATATTCTAAGAGTTTACATACTCTTTCTCTGTCTATATTCATATAAGAGTTCATATATTCTAAACATTCACAAAAGCCTTTAAGTCTGAAATGCAGTAACGTGACATGAAAGTGATATATTCTTCAGAAATCCATTCATTTGGTGTGTTCCAGCATTATTTACACAGTCATATATTTCACACGTCAAATTAAAGCCGTTAGCTAAGATTAGTTATACATTCACATTCACACATTTTTGATGAAGACAAGACTTTTGGAAAATGCAGATTTCTGCAAATAACATTCAAACTGGAGGCTTGTGAAATATTTGCCTTATTGGTTTTTATGTCTTAAACCACAGAGAAGAATACTCTGTGGTTTCCTTTAATTAGCAGAGGTTTTATAGAGTTCTTTCTTATTTTTAACAAAGAAGTTTTCTTATTTGTGTTTATTCTATTAACTTTTTAGTCATCTAGAATCTTGATTTTTAATTTTTCTCTCTTTTGTCATTTTGTTGAAAGTATATCTTTTAGGATAGGCCCACTTACCTTTGGGAAAACCCTAAAATATTTATAAATTCCCAGCAAATACATTGCTTTAATGCTGCAGTTTATACATTTGGTTACTCAGTTGTAAACTCTTCTTTCAAGTATTTGTTAGATTAAATAAAATTATGATTATATTTTATCAAAAGAAAAGAACAAGAACGGACTAGTAAGAAGTATGTTGTAAAGAAGCAAATAAAATGTGACTTTTTATAGAAATGCAAATGTTTATAAATTTTAATCACCATAGGGGCTAAAATAAATCTATGTAGTACAATACAGTTTTTGTCTACAGAAAAAAATATAGTACATGCTCCACAAATGTCCATTGAAAGAAGAATCAATGGAGAGGAAGATATCTGGAATGGCAGAACAAGAAATTCCAAAAATACTCTCTTGCACAAAATTTAAATAAAAGGCAAAAACCGTAGTAAACAAATTTTTAGAACTCAAAAATTAAGTTTAACAATTATAGGAGTGTTTATTCAAAGGAAAAACAATGTCTGAATCTTGGAAAGAATGGTGAGCTCTATGGTGTTGTAACTTGCACTTTTAGCTCCCTTTCTCCCAGCAAAGCAGTAGCCTTAAAAAACAACAGTGTAACAAATTTGATAGCTCTAAAGCAGTAGCTAAACAGCTGTTGAAAAGGACAGAATTTCAACCCCTCATAAGCATTATCCTCAGGGGATTGTCACTATTTGACGTGGAAGCTCACTGAAAGTCTCCATTTTGAGTTTCTCTTTATTTGATCTGAGTCAGTTAAAAAAAAAAAAAAAGCAAAAAAAGTGTCATAATTATTTAACACTTAATTTCCACATGAGGCTGATAAGGGACTTATCCTAAAATATAAAAGGAAAAACTGGGGAATGAGAGGACAAGAGACAGCTTCAAAAATCTCTAATATATTCTTGGAGTCTAGAAATCACACACATGTACGGTGCTGAAAAATCCCCAAGAATGACCTGAGAAGGCCTTTTCACCTCTGGCTGTATTTAAACCTCTTTATGTCAATAAATCTTTTATCTGAAGTTTTAAAATGCCTGTTGAAATTGTGGAAGTATGCTCTGACACATGCAGAGAATTCTTCACCAAATACTTACTGGTAGTTGACATGCTGGTTTTAAGCATTTAAGGGACTCTCTGTATAATCATTAAGTTAATATTAAGCTAATTAAGCAAAGACTTCAGTGGCTGCACACAACAAAAAAATACTGATTTTATGGTAGTCCAGAAAAGTTATTAAATAATCAGAAACCACCACCATCACCACAAAAACAAAGAGCAGACCTAGACACAACCGTGGGGAGAAGGAGTTGTTTCCCAATGTTTTCATATTATGTTATTTTAGTTGATGCAAAAGTAATGCAGTTTTTCTGCCACTAAAAGTAATGGCAAAAATCAGAAACCGTAGCACCAACCAAATACTTAAAATGTCTAGTTTTCAGCAAAACACTATAGGATACACAAAGAATTCAGAAAGTGTGAGTAATACACAGGAAAAACAGTCAATAGGAACTACTCCTAATTATGTGCTGACATTGGACTTATGAGACAAATTCCTAAACAGTTATTATATGTTCAAAAGCCAGAAAAAATTATATCTAAAAAATTAAAGGAAGTAATAAGAATGATGTTTCACCAATGAAAAATATAAATAAATGGATAGAAATTATTTTGTATAAAGTACTAAATGGAAAGTCTGTTTAAATTCTGAAATTTATAGGTAAAGGAACTGAAATGAAAAATTCGCTATAGTGGCTCAACAGAAGATTTAAACAGCAGAAAGAATTCCCAAATAAGAAGAGAGATCAATTGAGATTATCCAGTCTGAGAAACAGAAAGCAAGAATGAAGTGAAAAGAAAACACTCTCAGTGGCTTGTGTGACACCACGAAGCTTGTTAACAACTACTGAAAAGAAAAAAAGTGTAGGAAAATATTTGAAAAATATGACCGAATTTTTTCTAATTTTGATAAGAAACTTTCAGCTACATCTAAAAAGCATAATGAACAGAAGAGGATAAACTTGAAGAGGCATAGACCTAGACACAACAAAAATGAGAATCTCAAAAAATGTGATTCTTGAAAGTAGTAAGACAGAAAATAACGTTGAATGAATTTTCTCTCAATAAATCTGTGATTTAAAAAAACCAAATATATACAAGAGATGAATGAATGATGAATCAATGAATATGAATATGTGCCAGAGATCATAAAAAGAGGAAAGTTAAAGGAAAAGGGAAAGAAAATTACTTGTGAAAATGTTACACATTCATGACTTTTTCTTAGTGTCCAAGAATGTTATTTTCAGTGAGTAGACTGATCAAAGAATTGCTGAAGCATTAATCAGTTCGACTGATATTCAGCAATTTCTGAATTTACCCTAGTTTACCTTGGCTTTCTGGAGACATTTATTCAGTTTACTCTCGAATAATATTCTACTCAATTAGGTATTTTCCATGAGTTCCTTGAAGATTGCTCAGAAAGAGGCAAAAGGAATGAAAAGTAACATGTTTAGAAATAAATGGACAGAAATGTATTTCTTTTAGAAAATTGTTCTACTGGACTACAAATGGAAAAATGCATTGAGCTTCAAGGATTTTTTCTATTACCTTATGGCATGTTATTTTTCATGGTAAAAAGGTTTTGAATTAGGCTATAATATCATAAACAGCAAGAGATCCTCTTTTAGAAGTACTTGGGAGCTTTACAACATGGAAATGGACTCTAAACATAATATTTAGAAAATAGTTGCTTTCTTCCAAATGGGACAAAAATACATCTGTCTTTTAAAGACACACTGCATTGGAAGCTCCCCTATTTTAGTCTGAGAAAATTTCCTTTTAAAACTATGTATTCTGGTGGCCTTGAGGCACAAAAATGAGAGGCTATTCTACATATTGAGTAAATGGCCAATTCTTAAGCCATCCTTGACATTCAGTGGATATGCACAATGGAAACTGTAGTTTAAATCTTTTTTTGGACGAGTTCATTTCCATGAAAAATAGAATGAACCTATACCTTTGTTTAGTGTTCTTATGGTGAACACTAAAATACTGAGCATAGAGGCTGCAATGGCATAAAAGAAATACACGGTGACTCAAGACCAGACAATTTTAACATCAGACCCCAGTGAGTCTTAAAATTCACGGATGAAAATAAAATGATAAATATATGTATTTCTTAAATGTATGTATTTTAAGTGGCAGAGTCTTTCTAGAATATTAAATTGACTTGAAATCTAAATATTCATTTTTAGGACAGAAAAGCTGATTACTTTCTACCCACTGGGAAAACATATACACTTTAAAAAACAATCCATATATTTTCTGATGTTGATTTTTTTCTTCATTAGAAGATGATTTTGAGGCCTTTTCTCAAGAAGATGTTTTTAATTAACCATTTGGGCTACATTAGGTAAAGCAGAATTTGTATCTGCCATTCAAGAGCTTTATCAGATCTTGATGCATAGCAAGCCACCAAAATGTAACTTCTCTGTCACTGGAGTTATATTGCAGCATGGCTAACATACCAAGATTATAATTATTAGCAAATTCAGGCCCTGTTATGGTGCCTTTTCAGGAAAATGTGACACAAATAAATATAATCACTGAAAAAAGTTATTGAAAATGTGTATGAGTAAATATATATTTTTAATATTTGTATGTTGAGTATTTAAAAATAACATGAATAATTCTGATTTGTTCATGACAAGACCTGACCGTTGCCTCTAAAATATTCTCTCTGATTTCAGTTTTTTTTACATTAAAGAAGAATATTAAGTAATTCATAATGTTATCTTATTAATTGCACTGGAAGTTCATAAAAGGCCTGTATTCTTATCTGGAAAATAGAACATAAACATGTATTTTCATATACAATTTGAAAAGAATCACAGGTCTCCGTATAAGAATTCGAGAACTGTTTGGTCTTTAAAGCCTCTTTATTTTAAATTGGTTTCATTCTAAGCACACTGCCATAGTACTCAGAACATGTAAATATCAACAAACTTGTGGGTTCCCAAAACCAAAACCTAGAAAAGGTACACTCTGATTTTGTTTGCATTGCGGCAGTCTTCCTATAGGTTTTTTTTTTTTTTTTTTTTTTTCCGCTAGTAATTCAAGAAAAAAGAATAGCTTCAGTAGTAAAGTCATACAATTTTATAACTGAAACTTCATTCCACTAGGTTCTAATAGAGGAGTACCTATACTTTTCTTCATTAAGTATTTCCTAGTTGTGTGATCTTAAATTAATGTTATATATATATGTTACAAACTAGAGTTTTTTCTTTCTGCTTAGTAATCTAATGTGTATGAAGACCTTAAAATAATTTCTGTCATATAGTAAGCACACTACAAATTTAGCTGTTATTTTATTATATATTCTTTACAAATCAGTAATAGGTAGTGTATATATATATCAGTTTGTAGTCTTACAGTATAGTTTTCAGTGGCTAATAGTAGCTTTCATGAGAGGTTTTATTATTTTTATTTTTGTTTAGTTTTACTTGGTTTAATGGTAGAATCAATGCCTGATTTGGAGCTGGCATATTTTTTAGACACACAGAATTTCTAAGACTCTTAAATTATGTGTTTCTTTTGTATTTGTTCATACATGTTCAATATGTACATATGGAAAGGGGATTTCTATGAATTACCTCCAAAAAACAATAAAATATTTTAAATGCAATCTGCCTCTAGAAATGCACATGGCCAGTAATTTGTGAAAATGAAAAGGAAAGAGAACAGGAAACAGTTGTTTCCTTCCATGTAATTCTTCCACTTACATACACGTGGTCTGAGTGACCACTAGCTATTCGCCACTCCTTCCCTAGCTCTTTGCTCTGACAATCATCATTAATTACATTTGAGATGATAATTAAATTTTTCCTTAAGATCTGGCTTTCTGTTACTCCAGTTTCATAAGTTAATACTACTGTACTTCTAATGCAAGAAAAAGCAGCATTAGCATGTTAGTGGCTTATATAATTTTTTTTTGTTTGAGATGAAGTCTTGCCCAGCCTGAAGTACAGTAATACAATCATAGCTCACTGCATCTTCAAACCCCGGGAATCAAGCAATTTTATTGCCTTACCATCATTAGTAGCTAGGACTCAGGCACACACCACCACACCCAGCTAATTTTTAATTTTTGTAAGGACAAGTTCTCACTATGTTGCCTAGGCTTATACAGTCTCATACTAGCAGTTCATAGGTTACTTGGAAGTGATTTATTTAAATTTAAATAGGTACTATTTTAGTCATTCTAGTTTTTGTACAGTTGTAATTGTTACAATGATAACCATCATATGAGATTGGTAGGCTGCTAATCATTTTACTTGCCATGAACTATGACAATGAAAGTCAAGAAGACAGTGATAATCACAAACTTGGAGTGCCTGGCATTACAACTCTGTCTAAAATTTAAATTACAAGGAAAGTACATTAATATCCTGGAATGTACTAATTTTTGGTTTTGAAAAATGAAAGAAAATGTAAGATATAAAGTAGCATGATTTGGGTCTCCCTGGCTTAAAAAATGCATTGACCTAACAAAAATAGTTGCTTTATGTAAAAACGTTATATGATACAACCGGTGCTGTGAGAATACTGACACGTTTTTGTACAAAGTGAAGAGAAGACATTATTTTGGAGTTGTACTTCTACACACTGAAGGTTTTTATGATATGATTTAAATTGTAATTGCTTAAATTAAATAAAACTTGACTCACTGAGAATGTTCAATATATATAGTTTGACACTTTATACTTCCCCGCAGGATCTCAAATCCATGCAAATTTCATGGGTAAATGAGCAGTCTTAATCAAGAGTTGTTTAATTTGCCAGCAAAAAATGACTAATCATTTTATTTTAGTACTTTTTTAGGGAGTAATTTTTTCCAGTAATGCGGCTCCTACATAAAATATTATTTATAGGATCTATTGAATGTCATATGCAACTTCCTCATCATTTAGAACACACAGAAAATGTGTTCATCCTTCAATAATTGCAGATTTTCTTTGATTTACTTATGTTAATTTAGAAAAACAGATGAATAATCAATAGATAATGTGAATTGATATTTTGTTCTCAAATAATATTATATATTACTGAATTCTGACTTCCCATGTGGGGTGTCCCTGTCCCAAGCCAATGCCTATACTCCTCAATCACATCTGACACCTGTTATAAGCAAATGAAGCTCTTCCCCATTTCCTGCCACTTGAGTGAATGCCTGTCTTTTTATATACCACCCACTGGCTTTTTGAGAGAAATTAAGGAAGGAAAGAGGAATAGGGGAGGGGAAGAAAGAGATAGACTTTATATTTGAAATACAATCTAGAAGAATTATTTTCCATACCTCCCCACTTCTGAAAAAAATACTTTTATTAATTCCTAAGGTACTTTCTCATAGACAGCATCTCTTGACTTAAACTACCCTGAACCAGGATCTCTTAAATTTAATATCTTTTTTATGAGCTTTAAGATGGCAGTAATAAATCCCAATATGTTGCCTCTTTTTCTGCTCCAATATTTGTTAAAATTCTAATTTGGAGTCTAGCTCTTGATACACTTACTGGTGGGAATAAATTCCAAGGAGATAAGAAATCAAGCTCCAAATCCTCACCTTGGCCCCATACATTTTATGTTCATGTATTTAAGGCAGAGAGAATGATCTAGATAGGAGCTTCAAATTTACTAATGATCTAAGCTGATTTTTATCATTGACATATAGGATTTTTCTAAATGGGAAAATGAGAACATGCAGGTTCTTTGTTACTTACACTTATGATTTAAAAGTAATGCTACCTCTATGTTAGAAAAGACACTCTGTTTAGTGATAATTTTTGTAGATGTTTGCTTTACTATTTTAGCTATTGTGTTTACAAAAACAAATTTTTCTTTCAAAACAAAATAACATGCTTCAAAAATTATAAGAGATGGGAAAAAATAAGGCCCAGGTCTCATTGTACATCTTTTATTTGGAAAACTGGACTCTTTTCCAAGGCAAAAATGTAAAATTTCATTCATGTCTTACAGTTTTACTTCCTACATTTTAGCTACCTTACTTGTAAGATATATGACTCAAGGCCTGCTAGAGCAAATTCCATCTTTTAATAAAACTATATTTTGAAAATATAAAAATATAAAATTATTTCTACTATCAAAGTTAGGAATTAATAAATTAATAATATATTAATACGACTTTTGAAAATCGTAATGAGTTGTCCCGTAGAGGCAATCTACAACTCTTTTCACTTTGAGTTAATAATGTTTTGTAGACTTTCTCTAAGAAGTTGGTTAATGATTTCCCAAGCAGGAATGCATCTATTCAACTATTCATGCCACCATTAGTAGTATTTACTAAACATTTACTGTGAAGTCAGCATTGCACTAGAATTCTCAGTCCTTCTCTAAGGAGAAATGTAGTCTATAAACCAGAAAAAAAAATCTGAACAAATAATTTCACCTGCAGGACAGTGACACAGTTGTTTTAGTAAGGGAGTCAGGCATATCTGAAAACAGAATTAGAATACTGGTTACATGTGGGATTTTCCAGATTATTTGCAGGTTTTCATTTAAGTGAAATCCCTGTCATGGAATGCAAGACCTCAACCAGAATGTCTAAATTATTATGTATACTTAGGAGGAAATGGGCTACATTCGAGGCCATATCTAAGGTTAATAAAGTTTTTAAATTAAAATAAACCTAAGTGAATCCTTAGTGTGACTTTGTTTATAATTCTACCATCTTTTCTTTTCAAAAATATTCTAAAGTGCAGGCAATATTTTTAAAATACTTTTTAATGAAAGAAACTGACATAGGTAGCTGCACATAAATTTAGATTTATAGATATAATTGTCTAATTTATAATTACAACCAATTTGTCATTAGTTGCAAATCATTTTCTGTCACAAATTATATTGAAGATAGTATTTCTTCACTCAAGGAATAATCTTTCTTCTTCAATTCATTCATGGTAAAAATAAATGGTGAAACTTTTCTAGAATTTTTGTTTGTTTGTTTTTCTTTTTTTAACCATGAAGAGCAAATAGAGGGAAAGTCAGAAAAGCAAGACACAATTACATGCAAGAGATATTTTGTGAAAGTCTCTTAAAAGAGAAAACGGTCCTAAGGCGAACAAATCACCTCATTATTATGCTTTACAATATTCCATTGAAAGCCAGTGCATTAGCAAAGAAAGGGAATTGCCAAGGACATCAAGGAAACATTAGAGAATAATGTAATTAAAGATAAAGTAGGCTACCTGTTATTATAAATATCTATTACAGCAGCAACAAGGCTCTATAGCGTCTTTTATTAAAGTTAATTCTTAAGCACAAATCAATCATACAGAAAATTAATGGAATGAAAAGGTTATCTTCTTTCCACTCAATTGATTTCACATGAAATAATAGCCAATATTAAACTATCACAAAAGAACAGAAAATTAACCATACTCAGACTAGCAAGAGTCACAACTAGGTGAAAACTGATTTAAACTATGAATATTTGAACTAAAAGATATGAACTAAATAATATATTTGACCTAAAAATAACATACATATGCACAATCAATCAAATGTTTTTATCACATCACATATATTTTGAGTAAGCCTGTAGTTATATATTTTTGCATAAAACTATATGCCTTATATTTATATTTCGGTAATAGTTTTATTTATATGCAACACTGAAAGCCTCATTTCCTTTTATTTGGTGTGAAAAGAGATCACTATATGGCAAAAGAAAGAATAAGTGATGTTACATAATTTTAGTACATTATTGTGGCTATAAAGTTGCTTAAACGTGTGACTTTAAAGAACAGACACATTGTAGACGAGGCACTAGATGTGTTGTATTTTGAAACTGTGTCCCTTTTATCATTGTCCACATGGAATATATGTGTTTTTGTACTTCAAATTTTTAATTAAAATATTCCTGGCTACATGGGGAATTTTATTCTTACCTTTTTGGCAGTATGTACATTGGAAAATCTAATATAATATACTGCCTACTTACATATCCTGAAAGCTCAAAAGTAATAACAGTTTTGAAATTTGAATCCATGCTACTCAGCTGAGTAAAACATTTACTTGCTGTAAAACTGAGTTTTCCCTACATTTGATATGAAGCATTTAAAAATTTCACACTTATTTTTATAATCAGTTGTTAGAAACTCACAAATAATTGTACAACAAATTGTACGCTTTTCCAAAATGATATTCAGCAACTAGAACATTCATAAAATACTTATGCTGCAAGTCAGGCTACTACAGACAAGGAAATACTAGATTTGGGATAATTCTAAAAATCACTCTGACGCTAACGTGATTGAAAGTAATTCCCTTTACATAATTGTGATAACATATAAGGTATAGCCTTTCAAACTCTACAGAAAAAAAGAAAGCTAACCTATTAGGAGTTAATGGTTCGGAATATAATATCCAATTTTTATGGATGATTAATGTAGGTTAAACACAGAAAAATAAAAAGGTTGAAGTCTTGGAATACATTACAAGAATGCAGAGTTAGGTAAACCTAAAAAGGTACCCATATTTATCCCAAGATTTAGTAAATGCTTGATTTTACTAATGTTCATTATAAATCTCCAAATTATTTTGGAGCGTATCATATGACTCTCGATCTTAGATCTCTTTAAAAAATGAGAGCTGGGTGTGGCAGCATGTATCTGTTGTCTTAGCTACTTTGGAGGTTGAGGCAGGACGATCCCTTTGAGCTCAGGGGAATCACACCAGCCTGGGGAATATCGTGAGACTTCATTTCTAAAAATGAATAAACAAATGAGATACACATGTAAAATGCTTTTGTAAAACTTTAAAAGTTTAAAGACAAAACTATCAATATTCAAGCCCTCTTATCTGACTTGATTGAAATATTTGTGTTTTATTTATTCTTTCTCCATCCTGTTCATGTGGTTAGTTTACAGAGTAAGCTACCCATTGCTTTAAAAAAAAAATCACCAATTTTCACTATAAATGCTAAACATTTCATTCCTCTTCTATGTTCAGAGACTATATTTGTTCTTATCCATCCTATTCTGAAATGGACTTTTAAAAAATATACAGTATGGTTAGTGCTAAACAAATGAAATGCCTGATAGTAGTCGTCTTTAGTATGACTACTAACATGACTCCTTTTTAAAGATAAACTATAGCTCCTACCTTCAACAACCCAATTTGTATCACTTTTGAATCATATGGCCAACTTCGAAAAATGTTTCTTCCAATTTCTATTTCAATGAGGATGTATTGAACATTATGGCAGAAGAACATCTTCTGCTATTGGCCAATAGTATGGGGAACAAAAAAGGCAAGTGATAACATAGATAAATCATGGACAAGATGATTTCAAGGCCTTTGATACATGAAGGTGAAAACAGCAGAAGGCAGGTCCTAGAACTCAGAAAGGATATCTACAACCATCTAATCTTTGACAGTCAAAAATAAGAAATAATGGGGAAGGGAATTCCTATTCAATAATTGGTGCTGGAATAACAGGCTAGCCATATGTAGATGATTGAAACTGGCCTCCTTCCTTATGTCATATACAAAAATCAACTCAAGACAGATTTAGAACTTAAATGGAAAACCTAAAACTATAAAAACCCTAGAAGGAAACCTAGGAAATACCATTCTGGAGATAGGCCTTGGCAAAATTTGATTATGAAGCCTCCAAAGCAATCAAAACAAAACAAAAAAATAAAAATAAACAGGTGGAACCTAATTAAACTGAAGAGATTCTTACTCTGTTGATAGTAAAAAAAAAAAAAAAGATATCAACAGAGTAAACAGATAACCTACAGAATGGGAGGAAATATTTGCCAACTAGGCACTTAACAAAGGTCTAATAATCAAAATCTATAAGGAACTAAAACAAATCAACAGGTAACAAACAAATATCTCCATTAAAATTGAGCAAAGAAAATGTACTGACATTTCTCAAAAGAAGATATACATATGGCCAGCAAGAATATAAAAATATACACCACTACTAATTATTAGAGAAATGCAAATCAAAACTCCATGAGATGTCGTCTCACACCATGCACAAGAAACCACCACAAGCATGCTGTATGGTCACAGACTTGGGTCTGTGAAAACATGCAGTGAAAACTTTGTAACAATGCAGGCTTCAGGAAAACAAAGTCTATCTCCTATCTGTTATATGAACTCTCATTAAAATAGCAATTCATGTCCTTATTTCTCTAAATGGGATAATTTCACCAAAGATGATTTGCACCTTCAATGGCCCTCCTGGGAAAGATTTGACTTAAAAAGTATTATTCATTTTAAAGTGCCTTACAAAGTAGAGTAAGATTTCTCAGGCTTCATAGAAAATTTTGTATTGGTATTCAAAGACCTCCAAACAAGACTTTAATTCAACAATTACTTCTCTGAAAAATAATATGGGGAAAGCTAATGAACCATTTACGAACTAGGAATTAGAAAAATAAGGAAAATAAAGTAGAAATGATTTTATAAAAAAGAGAATATTACCACATGTAAGAAACTTCAAATGTTCCTTACATATCAGGAGTAGACTGTATTTATACAATAGCCAAAAGATGGGCTGGGAACCTTCAAAGGTTTTTTTATGTCATGACTATAGTTAAGGAATTTTACCCTTGTTACGCTTAAAGGCCTTGAAGGCCTGCAAGCAGATAGTGTCATGTTAAAGAATGCCCCATAACATGGAAAGAAATATCAAAACTGAGAATGAATGTTTTTAACTAATGAAGACAAGGTTAAATATAAGTTTAGAGTTTGTTGCATGAGAGAGGTGAGAGCCAGAGTGTATAATAAAGATGGGGGTATGGGAACATATGTTTAAGAGGTGTTACTAAGATGTTACCAAATGAAAGTGAATTAAATCGAGCTTGGTGTGGTGGCTCACACCTGTAATCCCAACACTTTGGGAGGCTAAGGTAAGCCTGACATCAGGAGCTCAAGAGCAGCCTGGCCAACATGGCAAAACCCCATCTCTACTAAAAGTAACAAAAATTAGCCGGGCCTGGCATGTGCCTGTAGTCCCAGCTACTCGGGAGGCTGAGACAGGAGAATCATTTGAACCTGGAACACAGGAGGTGGAAGTTGTAGTGAGCAGAGATTGTGTCACTGCACTCTAGCCTGGGAAACAGACCAAGGATCCATTTCAAAATAAATAAATAAATAAATAAAAGGAATTAAATATATGAATAATGATTTGTATCCACAAATCGTTATCAAGTAAGAAATACAAGAATAAAAGCAGATTGTGGAAATGTAAAGGAAAAGTTGGATTTGTAAATTGCTTGTAGATGTTGACCAATGGACCAGGGGAGAGACGTTTGAAAAATGTTAAGAGAGATTTGAAGAATCAAGAATCACCATTGTAACAGCTCATAGTTGGAGACATTGAATTAGATAATGTCATTCAGATAAAATCACCCAGAATATGTGTGGATACATTTTTGGACAGCAGAGGTCTGAAAGAGAACCTGAAAAATCAACCTATCAAAGATTCATATTCAGAAAACATAAATGGGGAAGAAAAGAAGGCATTAAATAACCTGGGAAAGAGCACCACAGAAGAAAGCTGAGTCCAAGCGGAATCTCTTGAGTCAACAGGAAGGTAAGCTTGAGAAAAAGAGAAGGTTGAACGTTACCAAATGCTACAGAAAGAATTAAGATAAGAGTTTAACAAAAAGCATATCACTGATGATATGTGTGGGCTCTTGTTTGGTGAAGGGATGACAGCGAAAGCCAGATTATAATCAGTTGAGAAGTACCTGTCACAGGTAAGCAGAAACAGTAAACAGAACTTAATTCTATAAAGAGGCTTGACAAAACGCCAAATAAATTGGATGCCTTAAAAGGGAATTTGTAATAATCAATTTATAGTCTACTAATAAAATGGTGGATTATACAATTCAAAAACTTAAGCTGTATAAGATTATTTAGCAACATGTAATTAAATTAAAATATATTAATAAGAAAAAAGCAGATTGATATTAGATATATATTTCCAACTTCGAAAGACAAAATAAGTCTGTAATTTTACCAAAAATGTTAGTAAGCGGTATTCTCTTTATGGTGAGTGATACTTTTTTATTTTCATATAAGTATTTTCAAAATTCTTTATGATGAACATGTATTACTTTTATGAACAGTAATAAAAAACAAAACACAGTATGTTTAACAATGGGAGAAATAATTAATTTTTCCTATTTTTAATAGAAAAATATATTGCAATTGAAGCAAAATTTACATGCAAATGTTCATTTTGATGTTAGGACAGCTTTTCAAAACACTTGAATCAGAATATAGAATATTTTCATCATCCAAGAAATTTCCTTCTGTTATCCTCTCCAGTCCCCATTCAACCAGATGTAGGTAACACTACAGATTAAATTTTGGCTATTTTTTGACTTATAGAAATGAAATAATTATGTATTTTTTGAGTCGGCTTTCTTTTGTTCAACATAATGCTTTTGAGATTTACTTATTCTGTTACCTGTATAAATAATTTCTTTCTCTTTATTGGAGAGCAATATTCCAATATATAAAAAGACCAACATTTGAATATCAATTCTCATGCAGATAGATACTTAGGTGATTACCTATGTTTGGCTATTATGAGTAAGGCTGCTGTGAATATGCTCATCAATTATTTTAGATTAACAAAAATTTTTTTGAAGTTGGTATAAAATTTTTCACTGCAATCAGTGATATATGAGACTTTCAGTTGTGCCCTATTTTTGACAACATTTGGTATGGTCATTTTGCATTTCCTTGTAGCCATTAGAATGTTTTTAGTTTTCATTTCACTAAAAACTAAAACCTCAGAAAATTTTTCATGTGTACAATCCATGATGAATTGGCTAGTTCATGTATTTATTATGGATTTGGAGGAGATTTAAAAAATATATTATTTTAATAAAATATGGGATCTATGAATTACAGATTATTTTTTAATTGCATAATCGTATAATTTGCCTTTTGCCTTCATCAAGATGCATTTTTATTAGCAGTTGCACTTTATTGTTATAAAATCTAATTAATATTTTTTATTATTAGATTGTCCTTGTAAAAACTCTTGTTTTACCCAAATTGTGAAGATATGTTTTCCATAGAAGATTTATGGTTCTAATGTAGCTTTTTAACTTTATGGTCCATAAAAATTAATATTTTTAGCTTTTAAATATTTTTATTAGGTTAGGTGGAGATTAAGGTTATATTTTTCTTAAGACCATATAGCAATTCAAACACCATTTGTTTTAAAAAACAGATCTTTCATTCCCCCATTTAACTGCCCTGATGCCATAATCCAAAATCAATTAATGATGTATCACCAGATTTATTTCTGGATCCCAATTATCTTCCATTATCTATTTGGTCTTCTGTCCTATCAGACTCTCTTGATTGATATATTATTTTTGTAACTTTGTAAGTCTTCTGAATGTGTTCTTTTAATTTTTTTTCAGGATTGTTTTAACTATTTCAGATCCTTTGCTTTTCCAACAGGTTTAGCAAAAACAAATAAGTTTCTTGACAAAGAATGAGTTTGATTTGGAATGCACTGAATCTGTAGGACAATTTGAAGAGAAGTAAAATATTAATAATTGCCAATGTTTTAATCTATAAATACTTATTTTTCCATTAATTTTGGTACTTTATCTCAGTATTATTTTATAGTTTCCACTAATTTGGGTAATTTTCCACATACAGAAAATGCACATTTTCCAATTGATTTATTATTATGTAATGGCAGTTTTTCATTAGATTTTTAATGATATTTTGGTATATATACATATATATTACACATAAATTTTACATATATAATTTGTTATATATTTGACCTATTATATATAAATTACATATAATTAGCATATATGTTATGTTTCAATTATTTGATATATTTGTTTGAATATTGTATATACTATATATCCATAATTTTATATTATATGCAGAAGTTTCTGACAAGCACACTTACAATGAGTAGCATAAAAAATAATGTCACAGCAGAACAACAAGTTAATAGAAAACAACAATGAAAAGAGTTTCTTAGAGTAAGCAAGAAAATACTTCAAATAAGAAGAGGGCCTGAGAGTGGACCAAATGCTTACATATTGCTGTCAAACGCAATCTAAGAGTTCTTAGCTGTAACTGGGTATTCATTGTTAAGTTCCTGCTATTTTTAAGACATTACACTGAATTTTTGTATTAACCTACAACTCATGCTTAGATTTCTAACCATCCCTGACAAACATGATCTGACATTAGGACTTAACCCTGACAAGATTTGATTTATAGTAACTGCCTTTTTTACCTGATGAGCATCCCTTTTGCCCAGACTAGGAAGACAGCAGACAGCCTGGTCAACAAAATTTTCAACACACTCTTTTTTTCTTTTTTAGTGTCTTTTCATGCTCTTTTATTATTAAAATATGAATAAAATTAATATGTGGATACTTGCAAGCAATTATCATAAAATTGTATCCTGTTTCAGTTTTTGAAAATATAGCATTTTTAATTATTTCTTGTAAGTGAGAGTATGTATTTTGTTTTCTGTTGTCTTTAATTTTTATTTCCTGGTGATAATTTTTGTCGTTGTATAAATAAAACTATAGTTTGATTCTCATTATTTATTTTTCAGATATATTCCAGTGTCAGATACTTATAAGTTTGCCAATATATATACATATATATGCGTGTGTGGATATATGTATGCATGTGTGTGTACATATGTGTGTTGTGTGTGTTCATGTCATAGACACACACACAAACACACACATTTAAACACACACATATATGTCACATTTCAGCTAATTTGTATTAGTCAGATTTCATACAAAGGTACAAGGATGCAAGATTGCAAAGAAAGTTTGCAACAATTTAAAAGGTTTTATGACTAAGATCTCAAAAGCACAGGTAACAGAAGCAAAACTAGACATGTGTGATCATATCAAACTACAGATCTTCCCCACAACAAAGAAAACAAACAACAGCAACAGAATGAAAAAGAAACCCTGAAAAAGGGGAAAATATTTGCTATTCATCTGCTAGGGACCATATCCAGAATATACAGGGAACTCGAACATCTTGATTGCAAAAGAAAAAACATCCAACAAAAAATGGGCAAATGATCTCAACAGACATTTCTCAAAAGAAGACTTACAAATGGCCAACAAGTATCTAAAAAATGCTCAACATTGCTATTCATCAGGGAAATGCAAATTAAAGTCACATTGAGGTATCATCTCACTCTAGTTAGGATGGCTATTATCAAAAAGCCAAAAAATTACAGATGCTGGCAAGGATACAGAGAAAAGGGAACTTTTTTGTACTAGATTTATGTATGTCTTTTTTTTTTTTCTTTTTTGAGACGGAGTTTCGCTCTTGTTACCCAGGCTGGAGTGCAATGGCGCGATCTCGGCTCACCGCAACCTCCGCCTCCCTGGGTTCAGGCAATTCTCCTGCCTCAGCCTCCTGAGTACCTGAGTAGCTGGGATTACAGGCACGCGCCACCATGCCCAACTAATTTTTTGTAGTTTTAGTAGAGACGGGGTTTCACCATGTTGACCAGGATGGTCTTGATCTCTTGACCTCGTGATCCACCCGCCTCGGCCTCCCAAAGTGCTGGTATTACAGGCTTGAGCCACCGCGCCCGGCTATGTATGTCTTTTAAACAGTTCTAGTTTTACTTTACACAAAATAATCAGGAAAAGTGTAAAAATTCAAAAGTGAAATACAAGTTTTATCAGTTAGTTGCCTATGGGGGGAAAATGTAAGTTAGTAGTGCCACAGTGGAGAAAAATATAGCAATTCTTCAAATAAACAAAAAACAAATAGACCTACCATATGATCCAGCAATCCCACTACTGGACATTCATCCAAAAGAAAGGTGCTCATTATATTAAAGAGACATCTGCACGCCTATATTTATTGCAGCACAATTCCAATAGCCAAAATATGGAATCAACCTGGATTTCCAATTGAAGATGAATGGATAAATAAAATGTGGTATGTATACACAATGGGATAGTATACAGCCATTAAAAAAATAAAATCCTGTAATTTGTGGCAACATGGATAGAACTGGAGGACATTATGCTAAGTAAATTAAGCCAGAAACAGAACATTAAACACTGCATGCTCTCACTCATGTACGGAAGCTAAAAAACATTGATCTCGTAGAAGTAAAAAGTAGAACAGAGGACACTAGAGACTGGGAAGGGTTTGGGGAAAAGAGGGATTGGGAGACATTTGTTAAACTTACAGCTAGACAGGAAGAGTAAGTTCTAGTGCTCTGTAGCACTGCAGAATGACTGTAGTTGAAAATAATATATAGTTTCAAATAGCTAGAAGGAAGATATTGAATATTCCCCACATAAAGAAATGATAAATGCTTAAGATGATGTGTATGCTAATTACCTTGATCCGATCATTATACATTATATGTATCAAAACATCTCTATGTACCCATGAATATGTAGGATTATTATTTGTCAATTATAAAAATTACACTACAAAGTAAATAAAATAAAAATTTTAAACATTTTTTAAAAATGGGTGATGCTTGGAGTGGTTACCTTTAGAAAGTAGCATAAAGAAAATATATTGTTAAAACAATATAAATTTTGAGAATGTAGTGTATTGAATTAATTATACCAACTAAACATCACGAAACATTTTAAAATTTAAATATAATGTTGTCAATGTGTTGTAGACTGATGTTTGTGTTCCCTCAACATTCACATGTTGAAATCTGATCCCCAAGGTGAAGGCATTTAGAGGTGTTATTTGGGAAGTGACTAGGTCATGTGGATATAGCTCTCATGAATGAGATTCATATCCTTATAAACAAGTTCCTAAAAGGAGAGCTCCCTCTCCCTGTCCACCAAGTCAGGATACAGCCAGACGAAAGATGTCTATAAACTAAACAAGAAAGTGGTCCCTTACCAGACACTGCATCGGCCAGTGCCCAATTTTGGACTTCCCAACTTCCAGAATTGTGAGAAATAAATTTTTGTTGTTTATAAGCCACTCAATCTATGGTAGTTTGTTAGAGCAGCCAAAACTGACTAAGACAGAAGATCTAACTATCTAGTTAGCTAGCTAGCTATCCATTTATCTTTCTTCTGTCTTAGAAACTGGTTGCCCATAAATGTCTTCAGAGAAATGAATGCTATTAACAACAGATAGATTATGTTACAAAACATATATGGAAACCATTTTTTTCAGCAGTGAAATACACATGACAGTAGATGTTAAAATGCATAACTTTTGTGTTAGAAAAACTCAAATAAATATTTCAGAAATGTTTTAAGGTATTAGAATATATAAACAAAAATAGAAAATTTAGAGGATTAATGAAGTATGTCCAATAAAAGAATGATAGTTTCAATGAGAGAAATCAGCAAAATTTAGATACATGCCATTATAATACTATGATAGACAAGTGTCTCCATCTTGAAGCATATAGATTCTAGAAATAAAAGGTCTAAGTTAATAGAAAAATTGCTATTATAAAATATACTGTTAGGAAGCTGTGACAGCAGGAATAGAAGTAGGTCTTAAAATCTTTCAGAAAAGATCAAGAAATTTTTTTTTGAAATTGAAGTTTTATCAAATGTCTCAATATAAAAGTTGCCCTGAGAAGGAAGTAATCAGGAAAAATGTAAAAATTCAAAAGTGAAATACAAGTTTTATCAGTTAGTTGCCTGTGAGAGGGGAAATGTAAGCTAGTAGAACCACAGTGGAGAAAAATAAAGCAATTCCTTGAAATTTTGGGAGAAAAAGAGAAATATGTAATCTATCACCTAGCTAACTTTTCAATAAAGTGTAAAGGTAAAGTAAAAATATTTTCAAGCATTCAGGATCTCAAAAATGTTACTTCCCAAATCTCCTTTCTAAGGAAAATATTAAGGACATGTTTCACCAAAACAAGTAAGGACAGTTTTTAGGTGGATGGTGGAAAGAATTCAAGGATAAAATCTAGGGAGGAGGTCCAGAATTTATGGATGCTGGGCCGGGCGCGGTGGCTCATGCCTGTAATCCTAGCACTTTTGGAGGCCAAGGCAGGCAGATCATAATGTCAGGCGTTGGAGACCAGCCTGGACAACATGGTGAAACCCCGTATCTATTAAAATACAAAAATTAGCCCCGCGTGGTGTTACACACCTGTAGTCCCTGCTCCTCAGGTGGTTGAAGCACAAGAATCACTTGAACCTGGGAGGTGGAGGTTACAGTGACCTGAGATCATGCCACTGCACTCTGGCCTGTGTGACAGAGTGAGACTCTGTCTCAAAAAAAAAAAAAAAAAAAGAATAGAAAAGAAAAAGAAGAATGTATGGATGCTGGAATCCAGGAGAAATTTCCCAAAAAAGAAAATGAAACTGATACAGTCCCTAATGTGTCTAAATATATTGAAATAAAACTGCAGCAAAAGTATTAGTGATCAACAAATAGAAATAGACAACTAAAAGTAGTGTAATTTTTAGTGCAAAAGCACACAATATGTGTAAAAAATTAATTCAATCGTAGCACAGTAGATGGCCCATCTGTGAATATTCATATAGTATAATAAGAAAAAAAATTGACTTAGTCAATAACTATTCCTTACTGAAGACTTATGTTTGTGATGAGGGAAAAGGACCAGGGGGAGCAGTAAAATTGTTGCCTTTGGTTGTCATAAATCAAAAGATAATACACAAAAATTGAAAATAAAACATAATTACATATTTATATTGTTTAGAATATAGAATATAAAAACAGAGGGAATCACCAAAAGAGTTGAAAGATGTTTGACTTGGGATATAGCAGATTGTAAAAAGCTGAGAGGATATTATGGATGAGAAGAGTTAGCATTTTATGCTATGCTAATGCTGGATTTCAGTGGATATTAAAAATTTCTTTAAAAACAAAATGTTACAGATTTTTAAAATATGCAAGTGAGCATCAGACACAGATATAATATTTTTTATAAGCAAGACAATTAGAGATGGCTAACAAAGCATCAACTTTCTTGCAAATGAAGACATTTCTTCATTTTATGATGGCTGGCAAGATTCTGAATCATATATAAAGCAACGTGATCCACTGAGGGAGCCACTTCTGTTCCAGAACATCTCGTTGTGTGCGATCCTTACTTCATGACTCACATGTTTCAACCAGAGAGGCTTCATAACCCCAAGCATTTAAGCTTACGATGTGGATTTCTAGGAACAACTGAGACCGCCTGCGGAAATATTTTATAGACTCTTTCCTCTGTAAAATAGCATTACCACTTTATAAGCTTTTGAACAACTTTGAACAAGGTCATCAATGTGTTTACAATAACTTAAGGGCCTTCAGTTCCTTGAGTGTCCTAAGCAGTGAGTGCTAACATCAAACATGTTGCTTACTCTGCTTACTCTGCTTCTCTTTTCCCTTCCAATCCAAGCCCCTCACAAGACACACAGTTCCTTACCTAATACTGTTAGTTTATATAAGTTTTTACAATGCGTCATTCAAAAATGTCTGCAAGCAAATAAGTCATCAAAACTTGGACAACAACCATATTAAGTCTGTTGAAAAACGTGGGAATCACAAGCATATTTCTACATGAGTCTTTTGGAATCTTCTTAGCTCAATTCCTGGTTTTCTCTTGTTATCAATAGTTAGTTGACAAGCCTTATATACATTAATAAAGACATTTTGTTAACTCATTTTAAAGGCAAAATTCAACTCCCTCTCTGGACAATTTATTCTAGTATCACGTCATCTGGGGAAAGGGTTTAAAATCCTTATTACATATTTTCTCTAATTTACATTTAATTATGTTTATAAACCTTGAAACCCTTTGCTGAATCATATAGTGATGATATTGGAGGAATTTCCAGTAATATGATAGACTGATTTTAATTATTTTCCATCTGCTTTTCTAGATTTAGACTGATTTTCTTCACAATAGCCATCAAAAAAAAAAATTCCTTACATTTGATATTCTGTCCTTACTCAGTTAGGGCATTCTTCAAAATAATCCTGCTTCCTCTGTATCACAATGGTAATACTTTCTCTTACAGCTTGCTTCAAAAGTTTTGCGTCTCCATACCAAGTTACAGAGTTACACCAGAATCAAATTATTTCAAGTTTCCCCAACTTACTTCCAACTTTTTGCTTTAAAATTAATATTAGTTTTATTAATATCACAAGATCAAAAAAGTCTTTCATATGCATTTATGCTCAACTTACAAATTTTGTTATTCTATTTATAAATTGAGTACAATGAGAAATATCTTCACTTTTTCATGGCCATATATATATATATATGTAGATAGATACATAGATTTTTTTTTTTTTTTTTTGGAAGGCTGAGGTGGGTGGATCACCTGAGGTCAGGAGTTCAAGACAAGCCTGGTCAACATGCTGAAACCTCATCTTTAAAAAGAAAACAAACAAAAAAAAGAAGTTGAGCATCAGTTCATATGTTTATTGCTCATCTGGAATTCTGCTTTCGTGAAATTCAGCCTCTTCCCAAATTTTCAATTGGGTTATCTGTCATTTTCTTATTGATTTGTAGCAATTCTTTTTTTTTTTTTCCTTTTCTTTTTTTTTTAGAGGAATAAAGAGAGAAAGAAAGAAAAAGAAAAAGAAAAAAGAAGAATAAAGGAAAGGAAGAAAGAGGAAGAGGAAGAGGGAGAGAGAACAGGGGTGTTGCTTTATTGCCCAGGCGAAAATGCAGCCTAAAAATGGGTATGCCTCTAATTATGTTTAATAATAGAGACATTAAAAAAATGAGGGAAGAAAATAATTAACAAGCAGCCAACCAATATTTGATTTAAACCTGTAAATACGTGTGATGTAGTACTGATAAGAGTGTATATTTTGTGTATTTAAAGTGGAGAGTTCTATGAATGTTAATTGTCTACTTGTTCCAGATCTGAGTTCACGTCCTGAATATTGATGTTAACTTTCTGTCTCATTGATCTGTCTAATATTGCTGTTGAAGTCTCCCACTATTGTTGTGTGGGAGTCCAAGTCTCTTTATAAATTTTATAAATCTGGGTATTTCTATGTTGGGTGCATATATGTTTAGGATCTTTAGCTCTTCTTGTTACATTGATCCTTTTATCTTTATGTAATATCCTTCTTTGCTTCTTTTGATCTTTGTTGCTTTGAAGTCTATTTTATCAGCAAAAATTGCAACTCCTGCTTTCTATTTATTTATTTTTGCTCTCCATTTGGTTGGTAAATTTTTCTCCATCCCTTTGTTTTGAGCCTTTGTGTATCCTTGCATGTAAGATGGATCTGGATGTAGCATACCAATGGGTCTTGGCTTTTTTTGTCTGTCTGTGTCTTTGGATTGGGGGATTAGTTGATTTAAATTTAGAATTAATAACAATATATGTGAGTTTGATGCTGTCATTTAATGTTGGCTGGCTGTTTTGCCTATTAATTGATGCAATTTCTTAATTATGTTGATGTTCTTTATTTTTTGGCATTTTTTAGAAAGGCAGATACTGGTTGTTCCTTTCTATTTGCAGTGGTTCTTTTAGAAGTTCTTGTAAAGCAGGCCTGGTGGTGATGAAACCTCTGAGTGCTTGCTTGTTCACAAAAGATTTTATTTTTCCTTCGCTTATGAAGCTTAGTTTGGCTGGATGTAAAATTCTGGGTTGAAAGTTCTTTTCTTTAAGGATGTTGAATATTGGCCCCCACTCTCTTCTGTCTTGTAGGGTTTCTGCTGAGAGATCTGCTGTGAGTCTGATGGGCTTCCCTTTATGGGTAACCTGACCTTTCTCTCTGGCTGCCCTCAGTATTTTCTCTTTCATTTCAACCCTCGTGAATCTGGCGATTATGTACTTTGAGGTTGGTCTTCTTGAGGAATATCTTTGTGGTGTTCTCTGCATTACCTCGAGTTGAATATTGTCCTGCCTTGCTAGGTTGGGAAAGTTTTCCTGAATAATATCCTGAAGCTTATTTTCCAGCTTGGATTGATTCTCTTCGTCACATTCAGGTACACCTATCAAACGTAGATTAGGTCTTTTCACATAGCCCCATATTTCTTGGAGACTTTGCTAGTTCTTTTTTATCCTTTTTTCTCTAATCTTGTCTTTTTGTTTTATTTCGTGAAGTTGGTCTTCGACCTCTAATATCTTTTCTTCTTCTTGATCAATTCGGCTGTTAATACTTGTGCATAGTTCATGAAGTTCTTGTGTTGTATTTTTCAGCTCCATTAATTCACTTATATTTCTCTCTAAATTGTGTGTTATTTTTAACATTTCATCAAGCCTTTTTTCAAAGTTCTTAGTTTCTTTGCATTGGGTTAGAACAAGTTCCTTTAATTCCCAGAAGTTTCTTATCATCCACTTTTTAAAGTCTGCTTCTGCTAATGGAACACAGTCTTTCTCCATCAGGCCTTGTTCTGTTGCTGATGAGGAACTGTGATCCCCTGTAGAGGGAGAGGCGTTCTGAGCTTGGGTATTCTCAGCCTTTTTAGGCTGTTTTCTTCCCTTCTTTATAGATTTATCCATCTGTGGTCTTTATAATTACCGTCTTTATAGCTGGGTTTCTGAATGGACGTCCAACTTGTTGATTCCCGGCGCTAGAATCTGAGCAACCCACTGCTCCGGCCAAAACAGCGGCGTTAAGATTGATGGTGCTTTTCTGACTCTGCACCAAGAGCCACCGTACCAAGGCAGCAGCAAAACCGCCTCAACGGCCTCAAGAGTCGCGCTGGCGACACTTGGGTCTCCTCCGCTGGGAATCTCCTGGTGCGTGAGCAACAAAAATTGATCTGAAAGTGTGGTGTCCTGTCGTTCTCTGCTCTTTCAGTGGGAGCTACAATCCCGAGCTGCTAGTGATCAGCCATCTTGGATCTCTCTCTCCTCATGGCCATTTATATTAAATATTTCCTTAGACACTATGATTCATAGTTCTAAATGGCAATCTCATCCCTGACAAATTTTAGTGTGAAGAGTTGAATTATTAAAACAGATTACACAAATCATAGATATTAGTCAACCTCAAATTTTACTGATATTTAATATAGCAGAAAATGCAAAGCATTGCTAAAATACTGTTTTCCTTGAGAAGTTTGAAAACTGCGACACTCTAAAAGTTTTTCCTTTTGTTTTTCTGCATCAGGGAACATTTTGCTTCCACAATAACAATAATGTATGCGGAAGCACTGATCACTAAAGAAATCCTTTCAGCGTTGGTACAACTATGCTTTATAATCACGTTGTTTATAAGATTGCCACTCATTTTTTAGCCATCCAATCCATAAATTCACAAATGCCAAACTTGTATAAAATCTGGGCGTATCAGCTATGTCCTGAAACAGTCATTTCATAGATCGACACTACCTTTTCCACTCTTAAAGAGCCGTGGGCACATTTTTCAGCATGGACTTGCAGGTCTGATCCAAATCATTAGAATATTCACTTGAAGATCCTCTCTAGGTCAGTTTTTACACCCTGACCTTCCTGGCAGGGAGGGGATAGTTTCAAACCTGTTGTTTCATCCTTTCCTCCAGATACTATTTATTTTTTAATGACGTGGAATTTAGAAAATATGTTTTAATACACCAAACATTGATATAAAGTTAATCTAGTTCTTGATCTCTAATCAATCAATTTCTAAACAAGAACTGATGCTTGAGAGGAAATATGTACTCATAAAGATCATGAGCTCTGTGGTCATACACTCTGGATTTGAATCCAGACTTTGAAACTACTTCTAACTATTTGAAGGACCTTGGATGAGTTTCTTAATTTCTCTAACTTTAGCTCCTTCATTTGTCATCTGGAAATATTAATACTACCTAATTCATAAGGTCAATGGGTACTAAATCAATCAATGCAAATAAAACCCTTAGAAGATGTATGACTCGTTTTAATTTATCCATAAATGTTAGCACTCATTATCCAGTATAAATCAATGAGCTAGACCTCATTGTGTTCCAATTTAAATATTTTCACTTTTTTCTTGGACCCTTTCTGTTTTCAAGCTCTGTGCTTATTGTCAGACTTCGCCTTGGTTACTATCATAATATGTCCTCCTTTCTTTTTTTTTTCCCATTTATTTATTTTATTGCATTTTAGGTTTTGGGGTACATGTGAAGAACATGCAAGATTGTTGCATAGGTACACACGTGGCAGTGTGATTTGCTGCCCTCCTCCCCATCACCTACCTCTGGCATCTCTCCCCTTGCTATCTCTCCCCAGCTCCCCATCCCCCACGTCCCTCCCCTATTTCCCCCCAACTGACCCCAGTGTGTAGTGCTCCCCTCCCGGTGTCCATGTGTTCTCATTGTTCAACACCTGCCTAAGAGTGAGAACATGTGGTGTTTGATCTTCTGCTTTTCTGTCAGTTTGCTGAGAATGATGGTTTCCAGGTTCATCCATGTCCCTACAAAGGACACAAACTCATCGTTTTTGATGGCTGCATAATATTCCATCGTGTATATGTGTCACATTTTCCCTGACCAGTCTATCATCGATGGGCATTTGGGTTGGTTCCAGGTCTTTGCTATTATAAACAGTGCTGAAATGAACATTCGTGTGCACGTGTCCTTATAGTAGAACGATTTATAATCCTTTGGATATATACCCAGTAATGGGATTGCTGGGTCAAATGGAAGTTCTATTTCTAGGTCCTTGAAGCATCACCACACTGTCTTCCACAATGGTTGAACTAATTTACACTCCCACCAACAGTGTAAAAGTGTTCCTATTTCTCCACATCCTCTCCAGCATCTGTTGTCTCCAGATTTTTTAATGATTGCCATTCTAACCGGCGTGAGATGGTATCTCAATGTAGTTTTGATTTGCATTTCTCTGATGACCAGTGATGATGAGCATTTTTTCATATGTTTGTTGGCCTCATAAATGTCTTCTTTTGTAAAGTATCTGTTCATATCCTTTGCCCACTTCTGAATAGGCTTGTTAGTTTTTTTCTTGTAAATCTGTTTTAGTTCTTTGTAAATTCTGGATATCAGCCCTTTGTTAGATGGGTAAACAGTAAAAATTTTTTCCCATTCTGTTGGTTGCCAATTCACTCTAATGACTGTTTCTTTTGCTGTGCAGAAGCTGTGGAGTTTGATTAGGTCCCATTTGTCTATTTTGGCTTTTGTTGTCAATGCTTTTGGTGTTTTGGTCATGAAGTCCTTGCCTACGCCTATGTCCTGAATGGTTTTGCCTAGATTTTCTTCTAGGGTTTTTATGGTGTTAGGTCTTATGTTTAAGTCTTTAATCCATCTGGAGTTAATTTTAGTTTAGTTTGCAGATGACATGATTGTATATCTAGAAGACCCCATCGTCTCAGCCCAAAATCTCCTGAAACTGATAAGCAAGTTCAGCAAAGTCTCAGGATACAAAATCAATGTGAAAAAATCACATGCATTCCTATACACCAATAACAGGCTTAAAGAGAGCCAAATCAAGAATGAACTGCCATTCACAATTGCCACAAAGAGAATAAAATACCTAGGAATACAACTAACAAGGAACGTAAAGGACCTCTTCAAGGAGAACTACAAGCCACTGCTCAACGAAATAAGAGAGGACACAAACAGGTGGAGAAACATTCCATGTTCATGGTTAGGAAGAATCAATATCGTGAAAATGGCCATACTGCCCAAAGTAATTTACAGATTCAATGCTATCCCCATCAAGCTACCAATGACCTACTTCACAGAACTGGAAAAAACCATCTTAAACTTCATATGGAACCAAAAGAGAGCCTGCATAGCCAAATCAATTCTAAGCAAAAAGAACAAAGTGGGAGGCATCACGCTACTGGACTTCAAACTATACTACAAGGCTGCAGTAATCAAAACAGCATGGTACTGGTACCAAAACAGAGATATAGACCAATGGAACGAACAGAGGTCTCGGAGGCAACACAACATATCTACAACCATCTGATCTTTGACAAACCAGACAAAAATAAGCAATGAGGAAAGGATTCCCTGTTTAATAAATGGTGTTGGGAAAACTGGCTAGCCATGTGCAGAAGGCAGAAAATGGACCCATCCTGACATCTTACACTAAAATATGTCCTACTTTCTTTCCGTGTTTCTATTTCTTCTTAGATCTATAGGTTCATCTTTAAATTCATATCTTTTTGGTAACAACCAAGCCAGGTAATGACATCATCAAGCCCAAACCTTGAGCTAAAACTGAAGCATAGGGTTTGATTTAGTCATTGGATAAAGTTATTTTATGCTAGAAAATATCTGCATCCCTTAACAATGGATTTATATTTCTCCTTACATTGCTGAAGAAAAATAGCTAGCTATTCAGCTTTACATTTAGCAGTCAGACTCTTTTCAACTTACATATTCATTTTGGAAGATTGCCAGTCTGTGTTGCAGATAGGTACTAAATTAATTCATTTTGATTTGGATTCAGCTGTGTTTGCTCAGGCAAAATTTCTGCCTGAAGTTTCATTGACTCTAAAGTCAATAAAATCTTTGCATATATAAATCTTGATGAGTCATCCTGAATAACTATCTTGCAGTTTCTCTCAGTGTGATTCCTACTATTGAATAACCAAATGGTATTTTATAAAAGATTTCAATTGACTGAAGACAAGAGTTATCAATTGAGTAGAACCTTTGAAATTAAATAAAAGATAAACATTATATGCTTTAAAACTATTTTATTCAATGCTAACTTATTAATAACAGTGGACAAATTTAGTTAAGAATGATTTAAATGTGCATGCTACAAATATTCTTCATTTTAAACTTCTTATGTGTGTAATGTGATCCTTATTCTTGGTATCTATTCTGAATGAATAGGATAAATTAGATCACTTATTTGTTGCCTTTAAAAATATATAAAATACTGTTGACTTAAAATGTGATATAAAATGTTTGCTACATACCTCTGTGTTCTATTGAAAATATAGAAAGATGAGACAAGATGTGGTCTCATGAAGATAGTTGAAGTATTTTTTGTATCCTCTATAATAGAAAGCATTAAGCTTTATCTATCAAATCAATGCTCTCAATATACCCAAATTTTAACAAACTCAGAGAAAGAACTCAAAATACCCTGATGTGCTAAATTAGGCTATCAAAAGGTGAACCTGAAATAGAGCAATATATTTATATTTACAATCCTGGAAATGAAGTTAAGAGATACCAGATCTTGGAAGCTCATAGTAACCGTGAAGAAGTTTTATAGGAAGCAATTAGTGTAGGTAAAGAAAGATGAATGGTATTGAGGGATGCAGTGAGGCAGTTTGTGTTTTCTTGGGATATACCCTAAACATTTCACCAATCACCAATATATCCATAATGAACAAGAAAGAATTGATGTTATACTACAATATTATCTGATGAGAATTTAATTGCACAGAGTCTATTCACAAAGGTGGGGATGATGTATAACAGATGGTTCTGGAAGATCTTTCTGCAAAACATAACACCCAAGACTTTGTAGCTTAAACCAGTAGCCACGTATATAGTTCAGAATTCTACAGTTTGGTAGTTTGAGGTAGACTCAGCTGACTGGTTCTTCTGATTTTAACTAGTCTTACTCATGCATCTGTGGTTAACTTCCAGGACTGGGAGGTGATCAACCTGTCTAGGATGCCTCAGCAGGACTCAACTCTGCTCTACTTGATCTCTCACTGACTAGTATGAAAGCCTGAGCAAGTTCTTATGGTAGTTGGACAGGCCTCATAGACAGCAGAAACATTTAAAATGTTTTAAGGAATAAATTTGTAATTGGTCCTTTGTTGCCTTTGCTGCACTTGGCTAACCTATTTCTTCGTTTTTAAGTGTGGATCACTGCCCCCCATACTCAGATTTGCACACTTCCAGACCAAACTGAACTGTTATATTTCATGTATTTTTTTAGTACAAATAAGCTAATTTATTATTTTTATTTTTATTGTTTTTCATTAGCATAATAGTTTTTAATTTTTTTCAAATGTTATTGGGGTACAGGTGGTATTGGGTTACATGAGTAGGTTTTTAGTGGTGATTTGTGAGATCCTGGTACACCCATCACCTGAGCAGTATACACTGAATTGTATTTGTTGT
Organism: Sapajus apella; assembly: GCF_009761245.1. Lineage (NCBI taxonomy): Eukaryota > Metazoa > Chordata > Mammalia > Primates > Cebidae > Sapajus > Sapajus apella. The sequence goes on along the minus strand of NW_022436951.1, from coordinate 23,261,089 downwards.
CTTTTATCCCTCGCTTCCTCCCACTCTTCCCCTATAGCCTAAAGTCCATTGTATCATTCTTAAGCCTTTGCATCCTCATAGCTTAGCTCCCACATATCAATGAGAGCACACGATGTTTGGTTTTCCATTCCTGAGTTCCTTTACTTAGAATAAATAGTCTCCAATCTCATCAGCCAAAGAACATATGAAAAAATGGTCAAATCACTGTTGATCAGGGAAATGCAAATCAAAACAACCCATTTCTTAGGAAAGATGAAGACAAATTCCTTTGCTTGATGGGAATAGGTGAAATGTGTCATGGAACAAAGGATCTTTAGAGCAGTCAAACTATTCTCTCTGCTACTATAATGATGGATGTATGTCACTATACATTTTCAAAATCCAGAAAAAGTACAACATTAAGAGTGAGCCCTATGTAAATTATGAACTTTGGGTAATAGCATTGTGCCTTTCTTGGCTCATTAATTACAGTAAATGTACCACTTCGACGTGGGAGGTTGACATTGGGGGAGACTGTGTGTGTGTGTGTTGGGGATAATTATGTGCATTCTGCTCAATATTGCTGTAAACCTAAAATTCATCTGAAAAGTAAAGACTATGTTAAAAAGTGGATGCTTTGAGGAATGAGTGTTATAATAAACTTTTCATTCTAGCATAGAGACTTCCAAGTGAAGTATTCTGTCACGCTAAATCAATGCACATTTTCTAGAACTTTGTGTTAGTGAAATCAAGCAATATGTAATATTTTTGTCTTTCACATATCATAGTTATTTTGAGATTTAGCTCATTGCTGAATAGTATTCCATTGTATGAAAAGTCAGTACTTATTTATTTACCCATTGATGAATATTTGAGTTGCCTGTAGCTGTTGGTTAATACACATAATGCACATAACATTTGTGTTGTGTTTTATTTCTCTATAGTATTAAGAAGTGAAATGGCTATATCATATCTTAAGTGCATATTTATATTGCTTAGAAAGGAAATATTTTTTCTCTATATTGATTATGTCACTTTACATGTTTCTCAGCAGTGTGTAAGAGTGGCAGTTGTTCCACATGTTTGCCAATACCTGGTATGGTCAATCATTTTAGTTCTGCCATTCATATATGTGTACAGTGACATTTCACTTTGGTTTTCATTTGCATTTCTTTATTTTATTTTATTTTATTTTATTGGGGGTACATGTGAAGAACATGCAAGATTGTTGCATAGGTACACATGTGGCAGTGTGATTTGCTGCCTTCCTCCCCATCACCTATATCTGGCATTTCTCCCCATGCTATCTCTCACCAACTTCCCACCTCCTGCTGTCCCTCCCCTATTTCCCCCCAACTGACCCCAGTGTGTAGTGCTCCCTTCCCGGTGTCCATGTGTTCTCATTGTTCAACACCCGCCTATGAGTGAGAACATGCGGTGTTTGATCTTCTGCTTTTCTGTCAGTTTGCTGAGAATGATGGTTTCCAGGTTCATCCATGCCCCTACAAAGGACACGAACTCATCGTTTTTTATGGCTGTGTAATATTCAATGGTGTATATGTGCCACATTTTCCCTGTCCAGTATATCATTGATGGGCATTTGGGTTGGTTCCAGGTCTTTGCTATTGTAAACAGTGCTGCAATGAACATTTGTGTGCACGTGTCCTTATAGTAGAATGATTTATAATCCTTTGGGTATATACCCAGTAATGGGATTGCTGGGTCAAATGGAATTTCTATGTCTAGGTCCTTGAGGAATCGCCACCAAACTCCACAGCTTCTGCACGGCAAAAGAAACAGTCATTAGAGTGAATCAGCAACCAACAGAATGGGAAAAATTTTTGCAGTTTACCCATCTGACAAAGGGCTGATATCCAGAATTTACAAAGAACTAAAACAGATTTACAAGAAAAAAACAAACAAGCCCATTCAAAAGTGGGCAAAGGATATGAACAGATACTTTACAAAAGAAGACATACATGAGACCAACAAACATATTAAGAAATGCTCATCATCACTGGTCATCAGAGAAATGCAAATCAAAACTACATTGAGATACCATCTCACGCCAGTTAGAATGGTGATCATTAAAAAATCTGGAGACAACAGATGCTGGAGAGGATGTGGAGAATTAGGAACACTTTTACACTGTTGGTGGGAGTATAAATTAGTTCAACCATTGTGGAAGACACTGTGGGGATTCCTCATTTGCATTTCTTTAGTGACTTACATTCTTGAATATTTTTCTGCACTTGCATTTGCTACTGCAAATTTGTGTCGGTGAAGTGTACTGTTTGTTCAAATCTTTAACCATGAGAGGTATTTGTTTTCTGAGTTTTGGGGGTGCTTTATACATTCTAGCTATAAATCTTTTACCAGATTTTTTTTACACTATGAATTCCTTGTATTTGATATACATCCACATTTTAGCATTTCGATTTCCTCACCAGAAAGTGGGAAATTGCAGCAATTTCCCAGGAAGTCAAGCCCACCAATTTTGGAGGCTCTTAACACAAAGTTCCTCTTAACCCCTTCAGGGGATCATGAAAAGCAGCAAAACCAAAGTTGTTCCAAATGCAATGTTTTATTGTTCCAATTGTCAGACTCAATATTTTACTCAGTGGATTGCAAGGATGACCAAGTGAGAACTTTGTTTAAAACATCTTCAGTTTTTAAGAGTGAAAGCAATTACACAAAAAGAAAAAAATTGAGAGTGATCATATGCGCTTACAAGTGTTTTATGTGATGTTTCTCCAATTTTAACCACGAAAGACTCAGACCCATCAGGATCGAGTAATCCTGATCACTGTTCTCAATTCATCAAAATCTGAGCTAAAAAAAACATGTCAACTGATGACAGCAGAGGGTGGCAGGGCTGAGGACACAATACTTACTTTTGAGTCTCATGGAAAGTGAATAAAAGTGGCTTTAAAACTAAGTAAAGGAGATTAGAGATTTTTCCAACTTTACCTGATGGCCTCTGGCAATGGCAAGGAAGTGTAATGGAAAATGCTGGGTGGTGACAGAGAAAAAGGGACTTGAGGAGGAGACAGAAAAAAGAAGCATCCCTCAAGAGAGGTGGAGGAGAGAAGATATGGAGAAAGCCCTAAATTCCTCACCAAAGGCCAATCTCTGAGGGTTGCAGAGAGGTTAAAATCTATGCTTTCACTAAGGAGAGGAGTGGAGAAGTGGAGGAACAGGATGATGTCTTAGAAGAGGGAGATTACTTCAGACTTACAGAAGGAAATCAGGGGTGTGGGCAAAATATCCCCCAGAGCCAGGAGTAATCACAGGTTGCAACTGACTTGAAACCTTCACATCTGGTCTAACAAAACCCTCGAGCTGACAGCTGTTACAGGGAAGAAGAGGGAAGAGAGAAGAGGGAAAAAGAAGAGTCCCAGGCCGTGGAATCAGCAGCAAGGTGATTATGTGATGTGTCTTTTTACAGCTGAGTTAGATGTTCCCCACCAGTTACTATGGGAATTAATTTAAATATATTTTCTTGCTCCCAGAAATTTAACTATGTGGACAGTGGTTACACTTGACAGGATAAAATGTTACAGCACAACTTATATACTTTGAGTGGACAAAAAATATCATTTACAGTATCTTAAATTACCTTTGAATGAGAGCTTTGTTTGGAGGGAATGTATTCTCGTCCCAGGTCTGCAAGGGGACATAGTTTCAAGGGTAAGAACTTCCAAGTGCCATGCCTTCCTGCCTCCATCTGGGGACTTAAAGGTCTTTGTTTAAACTTTGGCATGCATGGCAAAAATCAAAGATCAATGATTCCATTGGAAGTTTAAAGGAACTCCTTTCATAGGCTCAGAAAACCTGAAGGGGGAGGGAATTCTTCCTAGGGAAAAAGTCCCCTTCTTCCACACCTCTTTGGACTCCATATGTGGATCCCCTTCCACAATCTTATGGAAGCCCCTCTCTCATCTTTTTCTCTCTCCTTTTTCTCTTTCTCTGCCTAAATAAATCATTTTCTGCAAAACTCTTTGGGGTCTGATATTTACTTTATGAGTACACTGTGCCCGGTGGGGTCCTCCCTCCCATTCTTGGGAGAGTGAGAGACCAAGAGCCTGGAAGAACATCCTCTCAGGGGAGCTGAGCCTCTCCCACTCCCCAAAATTTGGTTACAGTTTCTAGTATTTTGTGTTCTACAAGATATATCTGGAAAATTTACCACTGTGGAAAGTGAAGACCGTTTTAATCAAACGGGGTGGAAACAGAAGTGCCTTTTAACACTTCTCTTGTTACGAAGACAAAGTGTTTTTTTTTTTTTTTTATTGTTATAACACTGTGCTTCTGGCAGCTGACGAAGCTTCATATTTTATTTAGACATCATCAGGTGCCAAAGCTCTTGTAGAACAACTTAGAAGCTATATGAATTCTACTGTTGTTTTTTCTGTTTTTTTTTTTTTTTTTTTTCTAGCACTGATATAGTTCTTGGCTTCACCACTACATTCGGCCTACTAAATCCATTTATATTAATTTTTGTTATAAATCTTAAAAGGGGGGACATTTCTGGTATTTAGGTCCACATTCTAGCTTAAGGCTATATATTTAATTTTCATAAATTGCCTGAGCCCATGGTGGCTGCCATCTTGTGCCACTCCCTTTATCATATTTTGATTTGAAAATATTTTCTCCCAGTTTGTGGCCTGTATTTTCATTCTACTAATATGTTCATATTAGACATGGTAGCATGAGAAAAAAGTATTGTTCTTCTAACAGCTGCAGTTATTAACTTTGATTAATTCCAAGTTATGATTTTATAATGGAGACAAAAACTTTTTCTGCAAACTTTTTCTGGTATTTTAATTTTGATTTTGTATTTATTAAATCTTTGCTTTAACACAATGCCAGAAAGATTTATCTTACAGTTTCTTCTAGAAGAGTTATAATTTTACATTTTATATTTAGGCCTATGTTATATTTTGGGGTTCTTTGTTTTGATGGTACAAGGTTTGCATAAAAATTGTCTTTAATATGAATATGCAGTTGTTGCGTCATCATTTGAAGATCTTTCCTCACAGAATTCCCATTGCACTTTAATGTACAACTATTTTGACACAAGTGTTCTATCTATACATCTATGCATCCATTCCTCTGCCAATATCATACAGTATTCATTATTGTAACTATAAAATGTCAGCTCAGATAGTATAAGTCTTCTGTATTACTCTGTTCTCACAGTGCTATAAAGATCTGTGCAAGAATAGGTAATTTATAAAGAAAATAAGTTTAATTGACTCACAGTTTCATATGGTTGGGGAGGCCTCAAAAAACATACAATCACAATGGAAGGGAAAGTAGGCACATTTTACATGGTGACAAGTAAAAGAGAGAGTGTGTGTATAGGAAGAAAGTAGGGGAGAAGCCCCTTTTAAAACCAGGAGATCTCTTATAACTTATTCACAATAATGAGAACATCATGGAGGAAGCCACCTCTCTAATTCAATCACCTCCTTCCTTTGACATGTGGAGATTACACTTCAGATGAGATTTGGGTGGGGACACAGAGCCAAACCATATCATTCCATCCCTGACCTCTCCAAAATCTCATGTCCTTTCCATGTTTTAAAGCCAATCATGGCTTCTCAACAGTCCCAAAAGTCTTACTTCTTCCAGCATTAATCCAGAAGTCCAAGTCCAAGATCTGATCTGAGAAAAGGCAAGTCCCTTCTGCCTATAGGCCTGTAAAATCAAAAGCAAGTTAGATACCTTCCAGATACAGTGAGGGAACAGACATTAGCTAAATGTTCCCATGTCAAATTGGGAGAAATTGGCCAAAACAAAGGGGATACAGGCCCTATGCAAGTCCAAAATCCAGCAGGGCAGTCATTACATCTTGAAGCTCCAAAATTATCTCCTTTGACACCATGTCTCACACTAAGAGCATAGTGATGCACAAGGTGGGATCTCAGGGCTCTGGACAGCTCTGGCCCTGTGTGTTTGCCAGGGTCAGCCCCCACAGCTGCTTTCATGAGCTGCCATTGAGTGCTTGTGGCTTTTCCAGGCACTGGTACAAGTTGTTGATGGATCTATCATTATGGGGCCTGGAGGATGGTAGACATCTTCCCATGCCTCTGCTAGGCCATGCCCTAGTGCTGACATTTTGTAGGGGCTGTAGCCCCACATTTCCTTTCTTCACTGCCCTAGCAGATAGTCTCCATGAGGGCTCAGCACCTGCAGCAGGCATCTGCCTGAACATCCAAGCATACATCCTCTCAAATCCATACATCTGAGATTTATACATCAACTGAAATCTAGGCAGAGGCTCTCAAACGACAGTTCTTGACTTCTGTGCACCTGCAGGCCCAAAACCACATGTAAGCCACATATGAATGGAGCTTGCACCCTCTGAAGCAATGAATGGCCTGAGCTTTACCTTGTCCCATTTTAGCCAAAACAGAAGCTGGAGTAGCTAGGGCACAGGACACCAAGTCCCAAGGCTGCACAGAGCAGGGATTCCTTGTGCCTAGCTCAGGAAGCCATTTTTCTCTCCTAGGACCCTGGGCCTGTGATGGAAGGAGCTGCTGCCAAGATCTCTGACATTCTTTGGATACATTTTTTCCATTATCTTGGTGATTAACATTTGGCTCCTTGTTACTTATGCAAATTTCTGTGGCTGGCTTGAATTTCTTTCCAGAAAATGTGTTTTTCTTTTCTATTGAATTGTCAGGATGCAAATTTTCCAAACGTTTATTCTCTGCTTCCCTTTTAAACATAAATCCCAATTTCAGATCATCTATCTCAAGTTCAAAGTTCCACAGATATCTAGGGCAGGGGAAACATGACACCAATCTCTTTGTTGAAGCATAACAAGAGTGACCTCTGCTCCATTTCCCAAGAAGTTCCTCATCTCTAGTGCAGAAAACCTCAGCCTGGACATCACTGTCCATATCACTATCAGCATTTTGGTCAAGCCATTCAACAAGTCTCTAGGAAATTCCAAGCTTTCCCACGTCTTCCTTTCTTCTTCTGACCTTTCCAAACTGTTCCAACCTCTCTGCTTGTTACTGAGTTCCAAAGTTGTTTCCACATTTTCAGGTATCTTTATAGCAGTACCCCACTCTCTGCAGTACAAATTTACTGTATTAGTTCATTCTCACTCTGCTACAAAGAGCTGCTTGACTGGGTAATTTATAAAGGAAAGAGGAAGAATCGACTAACAATTCAACACAGCTGGAGAGAACTTAGGAAACGTACAACCATGGCAGAATGGGAAGCAGGCACATCTTACATGGAAGCTGGTGAGAGAGCATGGGAAAAAAGTGAATGGGGAAAAAGTCCCATATAAAATCGTCAGATTGTTTGACTTCCTGTCTTCTTACTTGAATATTCTTTATTTCTTTCTCTTGTCTGATTGCTCTGGCCAGAATTTCCAATACTATGTTAAATAAGAGTAGTGAAGGAGAGCATCCTTGTCTTGGACCACTTTTCAAAGGGATTACTTTCAGTTTTTACCCATTCAATCATTGAGGAGATTCAGTGGGAAACTGCCCTTGTCCAGGGGCCATGCCTGGAAGATCTTGGTCCTAAGATTCATGGCTGTGGGCATGATGGTGGTGACTCAATATTTTTAAATCTTAATAATTAACATATTATCAAAGATGAAAATATAACTAAGTAAAACTTTGATAGTCTGGATAATAAAACCTAAAATATGCATTTTTTAAAAGTAGGTTAATAAAATGAAAAGAGAAAAAATAAATTAATAAAATTAAAAATAACACAAAGAAATATGGAAGTAATGCAAGTAAAGCCATAAGAAAGTCTTAACAATTAAAATTACAACTGTAAAAAACACAACGGTATGAAAAAAATAGAAGTTTTGGAGAAATTTGTAAATTCCTCGAAACAGAGAATCAAGTGACCAAAATTAAAGTGCTGAAAAGATAAGAGCCATAGATAACCAAAGTTGACATTTTAACAACTGCATTAAATGTATTACAGAAAGATACAAACCTAAAAATTGAAGAAAAGAAAATCATCACCACAATTCTACTGTATTACTTAGAATTACAATATCTTCAGATAGAAAGGTCTCAGTATATTGCCCAGTGCAGTGAGTTGTGTAAGCTTTTTCCCAAAACCATTGTGAAAATCTGTAATAATAAGAACAAAAAAAAAATACTCTAAAATCTTTCAGTGTTAAGCTACAACAAATGTAAGCAAATGAACAAAAAGGCCACTTGGAAAATAATGAGAAATAAATTGTCAAAATTGAATAAATGTTTGCCACCATTTATTGTTAGCTGTTTTAGATTAGCAAGTTTTTAGTTGTTTATAATAACCAGGTTCAAAATGATTCACACTATTTCTAAGACAAAATATGACATTAATAAATGTTTAGTCAAAAATAGTGTATGAAATGAATTTTCTAAATGAGCATGCAGTCCAGGTGTAAGAATCATTATAAGCAAAATGTATGGCAGATTGTGTCTTTTAATTATAACTACACCTTTACCTTCCCTCCTCATATTCTTTGGCATTATAATCTTAATATTATCTCACTAGGTGTTGGGATCTGTCTTTCCATTCTCTTGAATGTGTGCAAGCTCTGAGAATGCTTTGACTAAAATAATATCGTAGAAGTGTTAGGTCCAAACATAAACCTCAACTAACCTGCGGTTTCTGCTGCTTACCTCTTGAAACCCAGGAGCCCTGCAGTGAAAGCCCATATCATATGAAAGGTTATATGTGGACTCCAGAGTAAGCAGCATCTATTGAACTTTCAGTCAAGAACATGCCATGTGAATGCACAACCTTGGGATTTTCTGCTGAAGTGCTATAACACAAATCTAAACAATTTGATGTTGACTTTGGAACTAGGCAATTAGCAGAAGCAAAAGTGATATCTTTTTGCTGGGAGACTCTGCTAGAAGCTAAAAGGATACTAAACAAGAGCCTAGAGGGATGATAATGTTTGTTCTCTAGTGGCAGAATGTTTAGCAGAACAATTGCCTGCAGTAACATGGAAAAGAAAAAATACACTTTATGAGCCTATGAATTGATCTAAAGAGATTTTTCCGGCCAACTGGTTTCATGTAATAGTGCCTGAAAAAGTGAATATAGAAAGAAATAAACTAAGATGAAACCATTTGATAGTTAGACTATATCCTTTTTTAAACTTTATTTCACTATCAAAATTTAGAGGACATATGAGGGACTAGAAGACTCTTCCCACCCACTCAAATATTCTCAAGGTAAAAATAACCACAGAAGAAAACTCAAATCCAGGGTCTACTGGTAAAACATGGCCTTAGAATAATTTTAAGATTGAATGTGTTGCAGTGGAAATTTTTGATAAGATGTCAAGATGACATAAGGTGATTCCTTTTTACATTTTTTTGTTATACAAATTTTATTTTAAGAAATATTTCGGGCCGGGCGCGGTGGCTCACGCCTGTAATCCCAGCACTTTGGGAGGCCGAGGCGGGTGGATCACGAGGTCAAGAGATCGAGACCATCCTGGTCAAAATGGTGAAACCCCGTCTCTACTAAAAATACAAAATATTAGCTGGGCATGGTGGCGCATGCCTGTAATCCCAGCTACTCAGGAGGCTGAGGCAGGAGAATTGCCTAAACCCAGGAGGCGGAGGTTGCGGTGAGCCGAGATTGCGCCATTGCACTCCAGCCTGGGTAATAAGAGCGAAACTCCAACTCAAAAAAAAAAAAAGAAATATTTAGGCTGCTATCGCCTCTATGATAATATCATTTCTACATAATCATAAGGACATGCAAATATACTCTATAAAATCTTAAAAATGGTTTCAAAGAATCTTGAAAGGTTGTTCCACAGTACCATGGTTCACAGACCAATATGGAGAGGAATCCATCTTACAAGGCTTTAGGAGTTTGACTTTTGGTTTAAAAGAGCCAAACTTCAAAAGATTAATAGGAAATCCACAATTTTTAAGAGAATTGTACTAACAAAGCACCATAAGTTTGGACTGAAAAATACAAAGGATGGTCAAAATCCAAAGCAAATTTGGAATTCACAACTTTCTATGAGTAAGAAGATTGGGAAAACTGCTCAGCTACAAATATAGAGTATTCTTACAGAATAGGAAGAGTGCAGTATAAGAGCTCAAAGGGTAACACCTAAAGCCATAAAGATAATTCCCACAAACAGAAATAGGCCCTAATCAAGAGAAACTAGCACTACATGCTGAAGTGGACTTCAGGATTTCTATGAAACAGTGTCAGCCATGTTTCTTTCATTTGTTAATAGGCATACAAATATTGTTAAATAGAAGGAAGAAGATCTTATGTTTAGTTCCAGAAAAAACTGACTATAGTTAACAATAACTTATTATATATTCCGAAGTAACTAGAAGAGTAAAATTGAAATGTTCCCAACACAAATTAATAAGTGATTGAGGTGATGGATATCCTAATTATACCCAGATTTGATTACATCATGTTATAGGCTTATATCAAAGTATTATATGTATACCATAAGTATGTACAACTACTGTGTGTACATGAAACCTAAAAAATAAAAATAAAAAAATTTTTAAAGGGAGTGTTTATTGGTTTACTGAGGTAATTCTTTTCTGAACCAACCATGAAGTTTAGACAGCCAGCACCAGTGATAACAATCAACCTCATATTTCAGTCTGTTTTTTCCCAACAATCAACCCTTTAATTTCATACAGTCATTATTCACTTTGGTTCATATTAAACAATTCTTCCCCATCACCATAATACCAATGGTCTCTTTTTCCATAGATAAAGTTTTGCTTGTGCCATCAGCTAAATAAAATTATTTTATTTCATTCCAGGAAATAAAATCAGTAACGTAAAGAAAATAATTATTATCGGAGTTATCAGATCTTTCATAGTTTGACTATGTTCTTTTTAAAAAATTTTCACTAGTGTATAACTCCAACAACTTAAAAAATTATTTTGGAGTTTCTAAGATGTAGATTTGAAATAATCAGATGAACACTGCTTTGGAGTGTATCTTAAAATTCAGTTTTCTGAGTGTCATATCAAAAATATTTATTTAGGGTACCCACTCAAGAGTTTCTATATGATTTGAAAGCCACTGACATAGGGAATGTAGAAGATAAATAAAATCTAAAATCAAAAAATTATGTTAATTTTTAGACTTCCTGAAAATAAAAGTAGTAAAAATAAAAAGTTGCAATGTCCAACTTAAAGCATGCAAATGAAGAGCTAGAGTTTTAGAAGAGTGTCATGGCTGTAGATCAATATTTAGAAAATGAAATGCGCAATTTGTGTATCAGAATCTTAGAGATATCTTTATGTCTTTGAGATAAATATATTTCGCATCAGCTTGCTTTTCATATCCAACTTAATTCTATTTTTTTAAATGAAAGAAATTCTCATTTTTATTTAAGTATGTTTGAAAAGAAAATGTGTTTGTACTAAATTATAACACTAGCTACTGCGCTTTCCTAACTACAGATCTCAAAATACCATGAATCATTTGTAGTTTAAAATCCATTGGAAACTAGAAATTGAAGATTAAAGCCACTACGACAGAAATGTTCAGAATACATACTCTTTGCATGGTTTTAGGAGCAGTAATGACTGCCCCCTCCAGGACCCTGCCAAATAAAAGGAGATAAATAGAAGAGGAATGATTTTAACTTTGTTTATATCAACAATCAGACAAAAAGACAAACATTGTTTTTGAAATGTACTTGTTTTCTGAGAGTTGAGAGAAAAGAAGTGAACTTTGGAGACTAAGTCCTTCCATGTTTGCAGTTACTTACATTTTTAGGTATGGAGTACAGGCAAGGGAAGAATAACAGAGGCCTATGTATTTGTTTTGTTTTATTCGCAAAGAATAATACATATCTCCACATACATGAATGCACATCAATTTATCATTATTTTAATACTTTGTTAACAATATAAGATTTAATAATTACTAAGAGTTTAAATTTCTGCATTTATTTGCAAACAAAATTAGTTGTTATATTTATCATTCCTATTTTTAAATTTCCCAAACAGAATTCATGGTAGTCAAATATTAGACCACACAAAAATTCATTTGAATCAGAAACTTACTCTGGGACACAAGTTTTATTTCAGTTATCCAAATATATATTTAAGGGAGGGCCTACATAAAACTAAAAATATAAGAAGTAATAATTCACTGTAAAACACTAGATTTTATAATCCAGAAATTGCCCCATGTTATACAGATAATTTTTGGTCTGAAAATCTGGACATATAAGAAAAAGAGTTTTGCTTTTCTATGTTGTTTAAATCTCAATGATTTTGGTAAAAAAATGTAAATTTGTATTTCTCACATTGTTTCTCTTTTCATTTTCTTAATATTCATATTACTTTGGATACTTTATACAATCTTAGTAGTTCAATTATTCTGTTTGCTATTTATTTATTACTAGATTTATTGACAAGAGTGATGTTGACAGAAAGAATGAGTTGTACTTTTTTCAAATTTTCTTCATTACCTCCTCCATAATGGGAGTGGCAGTTTTTCTAGTACACATTAGAATAAAAGAGAATTGAATATTCTAGTCTCAGAATAAAATATTAAACTTAAGTAAACCCAAAAGCATCTGGCTTTCACAGGAAATAAAAAATTTAAAATGGTTTAGAAATATACACAATTTACAAAAGTAACTAAAAGTTATAATTTGATATTTGTAAATACTATTATTAAGCAAAATGAATATTTACCTATGTTCTTGATATTGTTGCCTAATTATATATATTTCATTTATTTATATACAAATGAATATAAAAAATAAATAATATTCAATGTATATACTTATTTATATATAGCATATATTTATTTATACACACTCAGTCTATAACTGTCTTGAAATATTATAGGTTGGGTAAATATTTAGTAAATACTGAAGAGTACCTGGTTACCTTCATCAGCATTAATCAATTTCAGTAACGATTTTTTTCTCAAAACTATGTCATCTATTACACTCTAAAATCTGCTTTTTTTCACAAATTCAACATATACAATTATTTTAGTTTCTAAATAAAATGTTCCATATGTTTTCCTTTTCTTATGCCAGGATTCTCTTTTTTCTTATCCTGTCCCTATATGTGTAAATATGTAGGTATTTATCACATTCACAATTCACTTCATTCAAAAGTTGCCAGCTGAGTGCAGTGGCTCATACCCAGTGCTGTGAAGCAGAAGGTGGCAGATCACCTGAGGTCAGGAGTTTGAGGTCAGCCCTGCTAACATGGTGAAATCCTGTGTTTACTAAAAAATACAAAAACTAGCTGGTCATGGTGGCATGTGCCTGTAATCCCAGCTACTAGGGAGGCTGGGGCTGGAGAGGTGCTTGAACACGGGAGGCGGATGTTGCAGTGAGACGAGATTGCCCCAGTGCACTCCAGCCTGGGTGAAAAGCGAGACTCCATCTCAAAATAAATAAATAAATAAAAATAAAAATAACCAAGTTGCCTATTGGTATTCACTGTCACTTTTCAGAACGAATTTACTTTTTTAATATTATTTTTTAATTTTTAATTTTTAGGGGTATATAGTAGGTGTACACATAGTAGGTGTATATATTTATTGAGTGCATAAGATATTTTGATACGGGCATGCAATGCATAATAATCACATCATGGAGAATGGGATATCCATCCCCTCAAGTACTTATCCTTTGTGTTACAAATAATCAAACTATACTCTTTTTTTTATTTTAAAGTGTAAATTAAATCATTATCAATTATAGTCACCCTGTTGTGCTAACAAATACTAGGTCTTATTTATTCTCTCTATTTTTTTACCCTAATTTTCACATGAAATTTAGAATCACTTTAACTTCTCTGACTCCCATTAGGACTTAAGATGTAATCATAACACCCATATATTTTATAATGAGAAGAATTTAATCTTTTTTCAGTTGCTTATCTATTCAAAACCTCCTGCCTAATTTATTCACATACTCCTTGTTTTCTTAAAACAAAATTGATCATCTTTTTACACATATTTAAGTATTCTTGTTAATTTTCTAAATAACTGATATTATTTTAGAAATTCCACAATTATTTTATACATTGTCCTTCATTTTCCGAATTATGAAATAATAATATGATTACATTTAATGTTTGGTTTTTATTTGTTTGTTTCTCACTCTGTTGCCCAGGCTGGGGTGCAGTGGCATCACCTTGGCTCACTGCAACCTCCTCCTCTTGAGTTCAAGAGATTCTCCTGCCTCAGTCTCCTGACTAGCTGGGATTACAGGCTCACATCACCGTGCCTGGCTAATTTTTGTATTTTTAGTAGAGACAGGGTTTTACCATGTTGACGAGGCTGATCTCGAACTCCTGACCTCAAGCAATCTGCCCTTTTCAGCCTCCCAAAGGGCTGGGATTACAGGCATGAGCCATCATGCCCAGCTTTAATATATATTTTTAAATATTTTTAAAAACGAAATGTCTTTATAGTTCTTAACAAGTTTTAAGAATTTGTACTTTTAAAGAAGTAAAATTACTTTTATTTTAATATATTAATATTTTTAATTTATTTAATTTGTGTTAGTTTAATTTTAATTTAATTCTTAATTTATTTGTCTATTAAATTAGACCATTAAAATGTTTATTTGGAATCTCAGACACAGGTAGACTAATAGACAGCTGATGATCAGAAATTAGCACATCGTCCAGTTCACAGGTGTCATCAGTGTCAACAGGGTCAGAGATTATGTGGAATGTGCCCAGCTCTAGCTGAGTCTCCTCCAGGCAACTGGCTTCCTTCCCAGCCTTATTCACTATAGTAAGTGTTCCTTAGAAGCCTTTTGGGCCTCATGCCAGTAAGCAATTTTCAGAACCATGAAATCTTTGTGTATGAAAATCCCCTGCTGGTCCCAGCATTGGTCCTGATTTCCTGTAAAACAAAAATTCACCTCAAGACATTGGGGCTTTAATCAGAGATAACACTGTATTGTCATTAAACAGAGTGTCTAAACACAGTTACCTTGCTTTTGCACTCAAACTTTGCTATTTATTGGTCAGAGAACATTGGGAAGCTTATTATGTGTGTCTTTGTGTCTCAGTAGCCTGATCTCTAAAATGGGAATTTAATTCATTAATAAATGTAAACCACTTGATACAGTCTTCGACAACTAGCAGGCACTTAAAATAAACAAGTGTTTATTATCATCATCTCACTGGTTGAGTCAGTCCAAGGCAGAGTTTGCTTAAGAAAGAGGAAGAAGAAAACTTGACTGGGGGAAGTAAAGTTACAAAATGATTTATCACAGAAAAAAATAGATGAAATAGAAACTCTCTTATATGCTTAGTCTTCACAAAAATATATTCAATATGAATAAAACTCTCAGATGATAACACTATTTTCTTAATCAACTTTTAGTTATTCATGCTAAGAACATATTTTATCTACAAATATTTACAATATTAATTATAAAAACAAGACCTCTTTTAACATTAGGAGAATATTTAATTGAATTATTCCAAATCCATATAATGAAACATCAGATTACATTTAAATTATGTGCTAAGTATCATTTAATAACATGGAAAATACTGACATTATAATGTTAAGGAGAACAATTATAAGAATATAAAATTATATGTAGCTTAAAGTGCCACTTAAAATATCAATAAATGTGGATTTATTTAGAAAGAAAGAAATGTTGGAAGTTGTTGCAGAAAATTCTTTTCAAATCCTCTTTCACAGATTAGAAATCCTGTCATTCACAACATATTTAATGACTTTTTCCTTCTCTCTTTGAAAAGATGAGACTAAGAAATCATGACTCTTAATCATTATTGTTTTCAAAGGAAGTCTCAGCAAGATCCATGTCAACCTTTCTATGATATATGAATTTTAAATTATTGTAATAAATTGAACATGAAATGCTTTCATTGTTCTGTGAGAAATCACTCTATAAAAATTGTACCTGCTTGTTGTTGAAAGCTGATCCTAAATAGCACAGAAGTCTCTGCTCATTTCATCTACCACAAACGGATAATGGAGTTATGATTGATTTCTATCACTGCCGATCACTTTTCCTTTAGAATGGTTGTTAGAAGGTTTGGAACACATACAAATCTGGGAGGTGGTGGGTGGCTACTGGCAAATGCTTTGTGTCTGCCCCATAAACTGCTGAGAGAGGTCTGATTCTGACTACGCAGAGAAAAATGACTCAACCTCACAAACAAGATTAGAATTTCATAAGCAAATGTCGGAAACCACTAAGGCAGTATGTTAATGTCATGACATAGTATTCTGTACAGGAACAATCAGCAGAAATAACACTAAATGTTCTCATGGTATTTTGCAGTCTGGAGATTTCTGACTTGACACTTATTTTAAATGAACTAAAATGAGTTCTAGCCTAACAAAGAGTCACTCCTGAATTTGGAATAGTTTACTTTCCATTATTTTTAAGTGGTATGATTATGAGCATCTTTCCTATTTTATGAGGTTCTTTTTGATATTTGCCACCACTGACGAGCCATCAGTCACTGTGAATTGATAAATCATATATAAAATCACATACCTGGCATACAGAACTTTGATGTTTCTTCTAGCTCTGTGGTAAAAGGTCGCTTACAATAAAGAAAACATTTTTAAATATTTCACTGGCTATCTTAAAAGCAATTCTTCTGACTTGCAGAGATTGTTGATTGACGTTCCTGTTAGTATAAAGAAAGCAAGCAGTGCGGAAGGAAGAAGTTTTCTTATGTTCTTTCAAAGAAACATAGATTACTCTTTTTTGTATGTGAGCCAAAATACACCATTCTTTTCACTCACGCTACTTCCATTTACGTTTTATATGATGTATCTTTTTCCCAGAGTTGCATAAGTTGCCTTTCTCATACGTCAGTGTTACATAGAGGTATTTTTTAATTGCAATTTTCTAGATGTCTAGTGCAAAGGCAGAAAAATTCACATCAGGGAATGTTATTACTCACTTATTGCAAACAAGAGGTGCATTGTAAAGGAAATGAATAGAATTTGGAAGTAAATTCAAATCTCACCAATAACTGGCAAAATGCTTTGTTATAATTTAAAACAACATGGCTAAATGTACATGCAATTAAAATTCATAAGAACTAAAATCAAAATAATTTTGAAAACAATGTTAGAAAAATATATTTGTAACCAGTATATTTTTAACCAGCAATAACCAATGAGTTCAGGTTTATGTCTGTGTGATGGTGTTTGATATGGCTGTGGTTGTAATTTGTTTGTGGTCAATACCAGAAAATTAAATATATTTGTTAATGTAAGTATGTTAAGAATGTGACAACTGCTTTACTTTAACAAAATTTACTGAAAAAAATTAAGGAAGTACAGAAAGAGAAACAGTATTTACAAAGTATTTGATATCTATTTACGTATATTTTTTCTTGTTTAACTTTTACACATATCACATAAGAAAAAAGGTAAGGAATAAAAATAAAATAACATTAAAACTCAAATAATCATAGACCACTTCATTTACGGGAATTGCAGAATAATTTCTTAATGAGCAATATATCTACAAAATTTCTGAAACATATTATTATATATGTTCATAAGACATGATATCTCACTATGTAGACCAGGCATAGTGCCTATTTTTAAGTGTTACAATAGTTTCAACTGTCCACAATGATTTGTCATCATATCAAAATGAAATATAACTTTTTCTAATGGAAAGCTTAGGAAACAATGAAGAACTGTCCACATTTTCTGAGAAATCATTTGTTTCTGAAACTCCTTCTTCACTGCACAATAACTGTTCAGCAACAGAGAACTCCCGTGGAATAGCAATTCTTTGATCTGATCTTGCAATAGTCAAACTCACTAGGCTCTCAAATGCTAGCATTTTCTGCTTTAAAACACACAACTGAAATAAATGCTCAGATGAAGCTTTTGATTTTTAATAGAAAACCAATATTAAAATTACTAATTTGAGATTTAAAAAGATATAATTGAATCTACTGAAATATTTAAATGTAGTTTGAAGTTTTAGAATTAATATATTAGGAAAATCCTCATCTCTTTCAACTTTCCATGTCAGTTAGGTTGTAGACCTAAAGTCATTGAAAGGGTGTGCTATTTATTTATTTACTGATGTGTGTGTGTGTGTGTGTGTATGTGTGTGTGTGTGTGTGTGTGGTGTGAGTGTGATGTATTTGTGTGTAGACATATGTCTCTTTGGACTTGCCCAGAAGCCAACACTAGGACAAGAATTTGAAGCTGAAGGACTTATTTGGAAGGTGATCTCAGAAAGCATTAGTGGAGTACAGTAAAGACTGAGGGAGATGAGGGAAATTAATCAATGCAAGGTATGTTAGCCAGTGGATGACCCCTGGGGAGAACTTGGGCCCTCTGGGTGACAGTTCAGAGCAGGCCTGAGTTGCCTCATGCAAGGGCTACAAAACAGATATTTGGCCATCAATTTGATTCTAATGATAGGTAGGTGGAGGGCTGCTCCCAAGGCTGTTAACTGTCCAAAATTTCTAGCCTGACATTCAAGCAGCCCAGAGAAAAGCCTTAGGCAAAGGCACCAGGTGTTCACAGTAAGAAGACATAGTAGCAAGGAGCACTAGGCTCTAGAGGTAAGGACCCAACAGCATGTGCTAGAGTATATACTCATGTAATTATACTAATTAATTTCGTGATATTCTCTACGTATTATATTTGTTCCTTCCTTTTTAGAGACCTGTGAACTATAACAGGTACCTGTCCTCCATCAGCCCAATAATAGTGAAACAAGAAGATAATCATATTAAATAATCACATTTGGAAAGGAAAACGATGGCAGAAAAACACTGACACATATAAATTTTTATTCCACCCATTAAACATGCAAACCCTTCCCTCCATTCTGGGTGGTGGGGAATACTTATTAGGACTTGCATCTACTCCCCTGGGAAGGGTTTTTGTTTGTTTGTTTCATTTTTCATTTTGATGGCACTTAAAAAGAGCACTTGAGGATATCCATATCTGGGAAGTGTGGAATTTCTTATCTTATTTAGCTTCTGTAGAATGTTAGGCCCCAGAGGTGTTTTTGTTTATTTGCTTGTTTTAAATATCAAATGATTAAACAGTATTTTAAATCAGACTGGTGGCTACTGGACAGAACAACTCTCTTAATACATTTGTTGGTTTCTTAGCTACTAGATTCCTGTTAGTTCTACATACTGAGAGCCAAAACTACAATTATTTTTATCACAGTTGTCTTTTTAAAATTCTACTTGCAGGCATCTGTTACATATCAAAGGGGAAGTCATAACTTTATTTTCTTTTTCCTTAGCCATTTCTTCCAACTAAAAAAATTTTCGTGCTTCTAATTCAATTCATTCCGAATTTTAACAAATTATGTAATGACTGCAACCCTTGATGGTATCTTTAATGATGTAAACTGAATATTAATTGGTCTCTACCACTCAAGGTTTTATCATTGCCAGTTGGAGACAAGAACAGAAAATCAAACACCGTATGTTCTCACTCATAGGCGGGTGTTGAACAATGAGAACACATAGACACAGGAGGGGAGCATTGCACACTGGGGTCTGTTGGGCGGGAACTAGGGGAGGGACAGTGGGGGGTAGAGAGTTGGGGAGGGATAACATGGGGAGAAATATCAGATATAGGTGATGGGGAGGAAGTCAGCAAACCACATTGTCATGTATGTACCTATGCAACAATCTTGCATGTTCTTCACATGTACCCCAAAACCTAAAACACAATAAAATATATATTTTTTTAAAAAAGGAACTTGTATCCCTTCAACTTTCTAAATTCCTGAATTTTCTCCTTTCCCTTTCCTTCTCACTTTCAGGTTAGATTTTGGGAGATAATTTATTTCTTACAGTTTAAGGGTTTTTTTTTCAAATTTAGCTAAACTGTCTGAGGCACGCTACAACATTTTGTTTTCAAATATCTTCTAAGCCATCAGCTCATGTGGTACATTATTATGTTTCTTGGTTTTCTCAGGCATTATTATTAAATGATTTTTATTAGGTAATTTAGATTTTGTTGCTTAATATGTTTTGAACTTTCTCTTATTGTTAACTGTGTACCACAAAGCCATGCACGTAGATTTAGCTTTTTGTTATTGCTGCACCTAATTTTCTACCAATTTCTGAGTGAGTCTGGATAAGCTAATTAATAGGTTGGTAATACATAATCCAGAATGTTTCCACCTTAAAGCAATAATAATTTGAATTTGATGTGTCCATCACTAATCTGCTTGCTTTTACCTCTAAGAGATCTTCACTTGGGAAACCCAGGCTTAAAGAGTTGCCATTGGCTTGAAGATCACCCAGCTCATACAAAAGGAGAAAGAGATTTGATTAGCCAAGCACTGGCTTCAAACTTCCAATTGGAATTGATTACAGTCACATATGTTTCATTAACCAAAGCAGGGTGCCTGGGTTATCATGACAGGAATAGAGTAATGCATAAGCCTTCCCCAGATAGGGATGGCTCAGAAAAAAGAAAACTGAATATATGTTGAGTAGCAACACAATCTACCATGTGTCATATTTTCAAATGTAAAATTTGGATATCTGTGTTTTCTTAATCAGAAAAATAGGTACTTTTTTAAAAGTGAAAATCTCGTATCTATGGTTCTGTTAAAAAAAATAGAATCAATTAGGTTGGGATTCCCATATGAATAACTTGCAGCAGGAAGGCAATAGAACAGTGACTATAGATTACTAGGAAAAAGAACTGTTGTGCTCACTATAGCCAGAAGTGAAATTAGTTATCTGTCAGAAAGGAAAAAGAATTTTTCGATATAGAGAGGCTCATAGGGTATACAAACAAGATCTATAAAGAGATTTTTAAAATAGATCAAAACAAAACGAATTGGGCATTAGTACATGAACTAGTTATGACAAATTGATATTACATTTTATAGTCAAATCTAATGAATACTTATGAGTTACAATGTATAAATTATAATAAATAAAGTCATTGAATCAGAAAAATAATCAATGGTAAGTAAATGACTTAAATCTTCAAAAATCTCAAAAAAAATCACATAACAAGACATGGGAATTAGGCTGAGGTGTAGATGTTGTGAAGCTAAGGTATAGATTGATAAAACATATTTAAAGAGGGTGGAAATTTGATGTATTAATAGAATATACATTTAATTCTGGCTTTTAAAGAAAATAATCTCTACACTGGTGTTATAGGGTATAGAAATGTCAGTATAATTCTAAAACTTAAATAGGAGACAAGGAAAAAATAATGGGAAAAGAGAAAAGAGGAGAGAATTGCTGGCAAACATCAGAGAAAGGAAAGGAGGAAAAAAAACCCATAAATTTTTATGTAAAACGAGTTGCCAGTAAGTTTTCAGTTACTGAAGTGGATCGCCTAATCACTATGAACTTACTTGTTTTCCAGATAAAAGAATTATTTGATCTTTCTGTGAATGACTTACGTACAGAAATTGCAATCCTACCATGGATTTGAGAATACATTACAGAATAGAGAAATGGTATCATTATTTTACCTGGTGTAGCTGAAGCCAATTTCCCTATAAATTGTGGACAGACTTATGGTGAAGTTTGGTCTGACTCATAAAATGAAAAGAAATCTAATAAAACAGATAAGGTGTTTTCATGAATGACCTCCAATATTATGTGACCATACTTTTGCTGGCATGGCAGGTATGTGTGGGACAACATGATACATATCAGAGAAATTATTTTGTTCATAACAATCATTCTTTGTGCTTCTCCTCCTTTCAGAATCTTGTGTGGATGATCTCTTTCAATCATTAAAGCCACTTTTGAGGGTTTTATTATCACAAATCACAATTTCCAGAAAGGTAAAAATACGGCACTGCTCTGTAATTCAGCATATTGAGGATTCCCTGTATTTAACGGAAGAGTCCAAAACATATGTGATGGGAATGATGTCATGCGGAACGCTTCCCTCTTCAATTTGGAATGTATCAGTATAGTGCTAATTGACTGTATTTGGAAAATCACAGACAACAGCTCTACTTTCTGTCAGAAGAAAAATAGTTTATTTAAAGCCCAAGGTTTGTAGTTTTTATGAACTAAGAAATACACTCAAAGCAAATTTATAATACAAGATTGAAAATAATTAGGCTTCTAAAATGTTCAGCAATAATATTAATGATATTTTATTATAAAATATTTATATATGTATTACAAAATAAAGAAAATAAGTAATTGTGTCATTAGAAACTAATCTTTCCAGATAAGGGGGAAAGAGAGATAAATAAAAAGAAAATCAAATCACCTTATTACCAAATTTGATCTGGAGTTGTGAACTGAACATTACGTAGATTTTTTATAGTAATATAGTAGTATTCTATCTGATAATTGAGGAAGATGTAATAGACTGATGATGGAATGAAACTATCCCAATTTTTAAATTTCTAATGAAATAAGGGATATAGAATATGATTATCAGTATCTGGTAAATCTACTTGCAAAAGAATTTGCAGGAAAAGAGTATTAAGAAAAATAACTCATGATCAAATAATTCTTATCTCAGGAATGAAAATCTGTTTACAATTGGAAATTAATCAGTATAATTGTCCATGTTAAATATCAACAGAATAAAGAAGAAAAACAGAAAGTTAATTTCAATCATTGCAGAAAAAGGAAATCATTTAATACATTTAATACATTTAATGACACATACATGATGAAAACTCTTAAGCCAACTAATAATATAAGGGTACTTTCTCAACTTAACAATAAATATTTTAAAACTTACAACTAACATCATACTTAATGGCAAGGATTGATCATGTTGCCCCTAAAACTAGAAACAAAAGAAAAGTTATTTTTCTAATCACTCTGATCAAAATTGTGCTGCAATATATAACCAGAATATAAAACAAGAAAAATAAATCAAAGACACATATCTCAGGGCTGAAGAAATACAATTGTTTCTTTTTTTTGAAACAGAGTTTTTTATTCAGGGAACACAGTATCTCAAAACAAAGACAAATTTACTTTTGAAGGAGTATTTGATGAAGATAGTTTGATGCTATTTTCCTAAGTTGTGAGAATGATTTTGAGTGCGATTTTTAAAAAGAATCATGATCTTTTACAAATATTTGCAGATGCAGTGTTACTTTGCCTAAATTTCCTTCATGTTATTAAAGTTGTGATGCTGAGGTCTTTAGAACAGTGCCTAGGAACGTATGAAACAAGACTGGTTATTAGCGTATAATGGTAGTAGGTGGTTGATGGCATATGAACAACCATTATTATCAATATTATTATATTATCATTTTTACCACTTATATATATTCTTGAATTTTCCATGATAAAATGTTTAAAATGTAAAGAAAAAGAAAATATGCTGACAAAGATGCATAAGGTAGAAGTCAAAAGAAGCAAACTGAATTCATGGTTCAAAGTTACGTTAGAGAGTGTTGACCTAAGTAAAGCTCATTTTCATTTTATAAAGGTAGATTCTGTATGCTTTTCCTTTATTGTGGAGAAACACACACACACACACACACACCCCCTTGAGATCCACCATCTTAAAAAATGTGTAAGTTAACAATACAGTAATGTGAACTATAAGTACAATGTTGCACAGCAGAGCTATAAAACTTTTTCATCTTGAATAATCAAAGCTTTACACAGTGCGATCAGCAAATCTCCATTTCCTCATACCCCTTCCCCTGGCAAAAATGACTCTGCTTTCCAGTCTGATTGAGGGGTTTGGCTACTTTAGATACTTCATGGAAGTGGGATCATGCAATTTTTATCCTTCTCTCACTGGCTCATTTCATTCCGCATAATATAAGCAAGGTTCATCTGTGTTGTCACATGATAGGATTTTTTTCTAAGGGTGAGTAATATACCACATTTTATTTATTCATTAATCCATCAATGGACATTTAGATTGCTACCACATCTTGGCTATTGTGAATAATGCTGTGATGAGCTTAGGAATGCAAATCTCCATTTTAGACACTATTTTAATTTTTTTGAATAAATACTCAAAAGTGGGATTGCTTGATGTTATGATACTATTTTTATTTTCTAGAGGTGTCTTCAAGTTGATTTTCATAGTGGCTGAATATTTTTACATTCCCACCAACAATGTAAAAGGGTACCTATTTTTTCACCTTTTTGCTAACACATTTCTTTTGAATTTACTTTATTTATAACGGCTATCCTGACAAGCTTGAAGCGACATCTCATTGTGGTGTGGACAGCATTTTCCTCATTAATAATGTTGAGCATCTTTTCAAATACCTGTTGGCCATTTGTATGTCTTCTTAGGAAATATATGTTCAAGTCTTTTGGCCATTTTTAATTGGGCCGTTGATTATGTTGGCATTGAATTATGTGAATTCCTTATATATTTGGGATATTAATTCCATATTAAATATGTAATTTGCAAATGTTTTCTACCATTCTGTAGGTTTCATTTTGTTGATTGTTTCTTTTTCTGTGCAGAAGCTATTTGGCCTGATGTCGTCCCATTTATCTATTTTGTTGTTGCTGCTGCTTGTGCTTCTGGAAATTGCACAATTTCTAAGCTTACATTTAAGTGTTCAATCTAATTAAAATTAATTTTTATGTATAATGTAGGATATGGGTCAAATTTTGTATTTTTGCCTGTGGCTAAGTGAAGTATCATGCATGGACAAAACATCTGTGAAAGAATAAATGTCCCTTTTTCCGTTTCTTCCATGAGAAGAAAATTTGATAGGTACTGTTTCTGCAAAATTACCTGAATGAATCAGCTTGATTTATGTCATAGCTTAAGACCAGGGATCCTGCTGAAGTTGTGGCAGGTGCAGTTGTGACAGCAAAGATGGGAGCTTTTTTCAGTAGTCTTTTTATGAGTCAGTTTGGTATAATCATGGATTGACCAGAGGTGGCTATAGATTAAGACTATCTATGTGCAAATACATATTTATGTGTTGGAAACTCTGCTGTTAAAAGAAAATTACAAATTTAACACTTCAAGCATGTGCACTTGTATTGCAACAGCAGCATTATAACAAAGTCAGTCTGTTTATAATTAAAGCTATATGAGATTCTATTTCCTTAGTAGGTTTTTGACTGAGAAACAAATATTTAAGTATGACGAGAAGGATGAAAAGTGGCCTAGAACATTAAAAAGCGATTTTCCTGGGAAAACGACTAACACGGGACTTTGAATGAAAGTCAATAATTATTTGAATTTTGCTTGGCCAGTTCTCATTTTATGGCCATGTACATATTTTAATATTTTTTAAGTAATTATGTATTATAACTTATGGTCCATAAGTTATTTTTATTATGGTCCATTTGAAAATTACACTAATGTTATGGATACTTTCAAAGGGAATTGAATAAGCAATAAAATTATTTAATTCAAACATGAAAATATATATTATCTTGGTAGTGATTTATAAAATGTTAACAAAAGAAAAGTTACAATATATGGAAAGACATCTTAAAATTATTTATTTTTTGATAGTCATTGGATTATATTCAAACCAAAATTGTGTTTAAATAAATTTGAATTGTTGGCACTATTTTTTTGTTTGCTCATGGTATCATTTACATACTTCATATGTTGAGAAGATATTTTAAATTACTAATAAAATTTAAAGAATATTCTTTTTACTTTAGAGAGAAATTATATTTCTATTACATTTTGATCTAGATCAAGACTAATTACAAATAAACTAATTAAACTTTTCTTATCAATTCTTCATATTGAATATTGAGATTAATGAATGTACTGGAAAAAATGAGAAGCTGGAAACTAAAAAGCCAGGTACAATTAAAAACAATTTATTTAATCCAAATATTTAAACTATAATATTATTGTATTTTAACTTTTATCCAATATTTATTTTTTTATATTATCAGTACACACAAAATAATCTAAAAATAATAATGTGTGAAATATTTACATATAATTCATGCACTATTTTCTTTTTTCTTTTTCTTTTTTTTGAGACAAAGTCTCCCTCTGTCACCCAGGTTAGAGTCAGTGGCATAATCTCTGCTCACTGCAACCTCCATCTCCCAGATTCAAGAGATTCTTCTGCCTCAGCTTCTCGAGTAGCTGGGACTACAGTCATGTGCCACCACACCTGGCTAATTTTTGGTAGAGATGGGATTTTACCCTATTGGCCAGGCTGGTCTTGAACTCCTGACCTTGTGATCTGCCCACCTCAGCCTCCCAAAGTGCTGGGATTTCAGGTGCTCCCAGACCATCATTTTCTATTTTGGTGGCCACATTAATATGCATCAATGTGGTAAACTTTATTTTAAAATGCATGGCTCATATACACTAACAATATTTCAATGTACAAAGATTTTATTTTACTAATTTTTCATCCTTCCTAGGTCTTCTTTATATCTTTTAATATCGAATAGTATTTTGCTAATTATTTCAAAGTCCTATAAATATCTTTTCAATTGTCTCTAGTGCTATATAGAAAAAGTTGTAAAGTTAAAACAAGGAGACAAGAAAAGAGAAAGGTCTTTTTTTCAACTTTTATTTTAGATTCAGAAATTACAGGTGAAGTTTTGCCACATGGGTAAATTGTGTGTCACTGACATTTGGGGTACAAATAATCCTGTCACTCAGGTAGCGAACATAGCACCTAAGAGAGAGGTAGTTTTTCAAACCTTGTCCTTCTTCTACCTTTTACCCTCTAGTAGACCCCTGTATCTATTGTGCTCATCTTCACGTCCACATGTACTCAATGATTAATTCTCACTTGTAAGTGGTAACAGGTGATATCTGGTTTTCTGTTCTTGCATTAATGCACTTAGGATAGTGACTTCCAGCTGCATCCATGTTGCTACAAAAGACATGATTTCATAGCTGCATAGTATTCCATAGTGTATAATATGTACCACATTTTCTTTATCCAATCCATCATTGATGGGCATCTAGGCTGATTCTTGGTCTTTTTTCGTTGCTCTTGGGAATTTTGCTATGATGAACGTATGAGTGTTGTGTGTCTTTTTAGTAGGATGATTTATTTTCTTTTGGGTATATATCCAGTAATTTAATTGCTACATCAAATAGTAGCTCTGTTTTAAGTTCTTTGAGAAATCTTTAACCTGCTTTTCACAATGGCTGAACTAATTTACATTTCCACTAAGAGTGCAGAAGTGTTTCCAGAAAAGTTGTTCTTATGGAGTGAACTGTGCTTAGGTTTATTTCTCTTAAGAAATAACCATTCTCTGATCTCTGTCTTGGCACAATCTTTAAAAATATGAAATCAGTAAGTAAATAAATAACTAAATATGTAGATATTAAATGTGCATGCATATATGCCTATATATTCACAAACTCATGTATATAATTATATATGTATATGTTTCTTAGTAGAAAATTTAATTGTGTAATATTTGAGACATTGTACATAACCATTTGCTCCTCAGAGCAACTCTATTAATTTTTTGGCATTATCTCAATATAGAGATTAGTAAGTTTAGATTCAGAGAATGTCAGTAACTCCTCTGAACTTCTTTCAATACTAGGCAGCAATAAAGTTTTGCATGTATTTTGTGCCTATATCCACTAAATTTTGCCATACAAACTACTAACATTGTGTACATTTAAAGCAAAGACTTTTAAAATGTTTATTAAAACAAACTTAAAAGCAATATATTGTGGACCAACATCTTTACATAGTGACCAAAATAGCATATGGTTATTTGCATAATATTATGTTTTCTTTACATGAAACCATAATTTCATTGGTATTAATCCTAATAAGAATTTTTTCTAGGCTACATTACAGTTCATAGCGTAATTTCTTGAATAAACCTCTTGTCACATAGCATGGTACTTCAGTGATAAATAGATCAATATCTGGTGACCACATCTCTGTTTTCTGATATGGCCTTTTTTTCTATCAAGAGGAATATATATATAAACAAAATGCCATAGGCTGATTTATACACTATTCATAATTGGTTTCATCCAAGTGTAAAGCAACAACTTTGTAGCCAGACAAATGTGATAGTAATTGGGTGATGCCCAACATGTTGTCTGATAAAGGAGTTTTGCCAACAGCTCATATTGCTTTTTCTCCGTGCCTGATATTTGTCATAACATTTGCAGCTATTTTTCAGAAGCTTTAGAGCAAGTGTAGCATAACTTCCTTCTCCTAATCTAAGAATGCAACTTTCCGTTATGTTTCAGTATTTATGGTTTCTTCTCTGCATTCAGTAATATAATTCATCGGTTTTAAGCTTGCATGTGTTATTTTGTGCTTATTCTATATAAAACTACAAATTGCTTTCTTAGAGCACAGGAAATAGTGCTACTTTGAAAATATGAAACTTTTGTGGCTTCATGCCACTATTCATTTGGTGCCAAGAAAAGGCACTAGGATCTGGAACAAATGGTCTTCAGGTCAATTAAGTTCTTTTTCTCCATATTTTCATTGTCCGGGCTCTTTTTCCATTTTTTTTTTTTGGGCGGGGGAGAGTGATTTGGCAACTTTTTATAGCCATGGTCTTCATGATCTCTGCAGACCTTGTAGTCCCATTGACTGCTTTAAACTCGTGATGTTTTTTGTCTTCTTTTGAAGTTATATTTTCCATAGCTAATTTCATGCTGTCATGAAGCATGGCTGAATCCTGGTTAGTCTTGGTGAGTTGAAATTACAATACAGCATAATAAGATTAAAAAACAATTAAACTCCAACAGATATAAACTGGCCTAAGACTCTCTTAGTCATTTGGGCTGCTGTAACAGAATACTACAGAGAATTTAAACAAACAACAACAACAACAAAATTTATTTCTCACCGTTGTGGAGGATGGGAAGTTCAAGATTTGGGTGCTGCGTAGATCAGTTTCTGGTGAGGGTTCTCCTCCTGGTTTTCAGATGACCTTATTTTTGTGTTCTCATGTGTTGGAAAGAGGAAAGAGAAAATACAGCTTCCTCTTTTACATCTCTTTTTACAAGTGTTCTAATCCCATTTTGAGGGCTCTGCCAGCATGACCTAATTACGACCCAAAGGCCCTACCTCTAAATACCATAACATTTGGCTTTTAGCTTTAACCTAATAATTTTGTGTAGACACATACATTCAGTCTGTAGCAAAGAACAAGTAAACAGTGTAGTTATTTTAGGGCATGTGCAGCCTTTGATGAGATGATCTAATTGTTACATAATTCCTGTGAAAATTATTTGGCTTTTATTTCAAATGGTGAAATATAGACAATAATTTTTTCATCATATTGGCCTCCAAAATGGCAATATACCTTCATACGATGTCATAGAGCATTGAATACTACAAGCAGTCCAAAGATAATATTTTGAGATCATACAGGCTAATTTTAGTGATATATTAAGTCTTCACATATTCCATTATACCATGAAAATATGAAATGGTAGGAAAACTTTACAACACTAACAAGACTAAAAGTGTTATCAAAGTGAATGTTTCTATGTAGAGAGAAATATTACCATTCCATTACATCTACTAATTTTCTCAGTAACAACCAGTGAGTTTATGTACTTCTTTAATAAATGAGATTAATGTATTTCTGATGTAGCTTAAAGTAAACCAAGAAAACGATTGAGCAAGGTATAACCTGTGGCCAGACAGATGATCAATGCTGCTACAATATGCATTATGACAAAGGCCATTAATTAAAAACTTTAAGAATGTCATTAAAATATATTTATTATTACTGTTTAACAAAACTAAATTAATATCATAAATGACTAGCCTAAGTCATCACTTGAATCTCATAATTTTTTGCCTGTGCCTAAAGTGTATATGGTCCTAGCATTTGAAATATATTAAAACTATACACTCAGAAAAAATTAGCCGTGCTTCAAAACTTCTGTTAGTTATCTAAATTGCCAAGTATCAAATCACAGGAGATTCCCTGTGATTATGAACAGATCTTATAAGAACTATAAGTTCCCCAAATCTCTATTTTGTGCTATTTAGTCTGTTTTGGAAAAATCCTGTACTATATAGAAAAATTTCAGCCTGATTAGTTAATTTATAGATATCATAGCAGATTTTACCAGAAGTAATCGTTTTACATATAATACACAAAATAAATATTTGTACTGTATCTGATATGCATCATAGCATTTCAGTGATATCTTTCATATAATATAACATCACCACAGTGACACATGACTATAATCCAAGCACTCTGGGAGGCCAAGGTAGGTGGGTCACCTGAGGTCAGGAGTTCAAGACCAGCCTGGCCAACATGATGAATGAAACCCCGTTTACCAAAAATACAAGAAATAGCTGGGTGTGGTTGTGTGCACCTGTAATTCCAGCTGCTTGGGAGGCTGAAGCAGGAGAATTGCTTGAAACCAGGAGGCAGAGGCTGCAGTGATCCAAGATGGTGATATTGCACACAAGCCTAGGTGATAGAGCAACACTCTGTCTCAAAATAATACTAAAATAAAATAAAAATATTACCAAATAGTTTACATATTCGCTATTTACATAAAATATCCAAATAATTCAGTTTTTATTATTAGAAAAAGCTAGGTCTTTTTCAAGAAAAAGTGAGGAAAGAGTAATGTAATAGAGTTTAAAATATATTTAAACTATTTTGAAGAAATTATTTCATCAAAATATCGGACATATTGTTCCTAAAACAGCATTCCACAAATATACATATGCACACACACATACACACACACAAAGAAAAACTGTGAAATTGCCTGGTTTTTACTGCCTTTGAGACAGCTTCACAATCTCCTCAGCTATAGGCAGGATATTATTGGTTACACGTGAACATTATTTATTTACTTATTTACTTACTTTTATTAAAAACAGGGTTTTATCATGCTTCCCAAGCTGGTTTAGAGCTCCTGGGTTCAAATTATCCACCCACCTTGGTCTCCCAAAGTGCTCAGATTACAGGCCTGAGCCACTGCTCCTGGCCATAATTTCTCTATTTAATTGTATATTTTTCTATGAGTAACTAAATAAAAATTATGTAGTTAGAAAGAGGTCAGTTAAATATTGACGTTACACTTGATTTTTCTCTTCATAGTAATAATGTTTACATGTTTGTAGAATGACAATTGTGACTATTCTCTATCATTCCAAAGTTTAAATCATTTACTCTTATAATTATAGTTGTTAATAGCACCATTTCCTTTTATTTTATTTTAATTTCAAGCGAAGAGGCCAAATATCAGTTTATTGACTATTGTTGAATTGGAGTCTAATAAAGGCTTTGAACAATTTCATAGATTATGAACAATATTTTCTACTTTCCTTATACACTTCACTTATTTGAATTTGTGCCACACAGACTACATTTATTGCTAATTTATATTTTGTTGTATTCTAGCCTATCCTCAGAGATAAGGTCAACTAATTTTGAGGATGTCTTCTTATTTCCATTTAAATGTTAATAAATATGTGAAAAGAAAATATACATATTTCTGTTGCTATTTATTTGGGCATACAAGTGCAGATTTCTTATGTGCTTATATTGTGTCTTGGTGAAATCTGGGCTTTCAGGGTACTCCTCACCTGAATAGTGAACACTGTACTCAACAGGTAATGTTTTAATCCTCACGACTCCTCCAGACTTTCCACCTTTAGTACTTTCCAATGTCTATTATTCCACTATGTATGTCCATCCGTACCCATTCTTTAGTTCCCACTTATAAGTGAGATCATATGGTATTTGACTTTCTGTTTCTGAGTTATTTCACTTAAGATAATGGCCTTACGTTCTATCCTTGTTTTTACAAAAAGAAATGATTTCATTCTTTTTTATGAATGTATGGTGTTCTATGGTTTATATCCCATATTTCTTTTATCCAGTCCTCTATTCATGGAGATTTAAGTTCACTCCATATTTCTGCTATTGTGAATAATCTTGCAATAAATACAAGTGCAGGTGTCTTTTTGATATAATTTATTTTCCTTTGGGTAGATAATCAGTAGAGGAGTTGCTTGATAAAACAGCTCTATTTTTAGCTCTTTGAGAAATTTCTACACTGTATTGCATAAAGGTTGTTCTAATTTATATTCTTGCCAACAATTTGTAAGCATTTCTTTTTTCTACATCCTTAC
Organism: Sapajus apella; assembly: GCF_009761245.1. NCBI lineage: Eukaryota > Metazoa > Chordata > Mammalia > Primates > Cebidae > Sapajus > Sapajus apella. The sequence continues at coordinate 23,229,098 of NW_022436951.1, read as the reverse complement.
CAACATCTGTTGATTTTACAATTTTTGGTACTAGCCATTCTCACTAGTATAAGATAGTATCTCATTGTGGATTTAAATGGTATTGCCCTGATGATTAGTGATGCTGAGCATTTTTTCACATGTTTGTTGGTTGCTTGTGTGCCTTCTTTTGAAATATGTCTGTTCATGTACTTTGCCCAACTTTAATGAAGTTGCTTTTTCTTTGTTGAGTTGTTTGATCTCCTTGTAGATTCTGGATATTAACACTTTGTTGAATGCATAGTTTGAACAGTTTTTCTCCCATTCTGTAGGTTTCCTGCTTACTCCGTTGATAGTTTCTTTTGCTGTACAGAAGCTTTGTCATTTCACTAAGTCCTATTTGCCCATTTTGTTGTTGGTGTTGTATTTCCTTTTTAGGACTTGGTCATAAATTCTTTGCTTATGCCAATGTCCATGAGTTTTTTCTAGGGTTTCTTCTAGGATTTTTTATAGTTTTTAATTATACATTTAGATCTTTATCTTTTGTTAACTTTTGTATATGGTGAGAAGTATGGGTCCAGTGTCCTTCTTCTGCATATGGCTGATTTTCCCAGAACCATTTATTGAATAGTGTTTCATTTCCCCATTGTTTATTTTTGTTCACATAGTAGAAGATTAGTTGGTGGCAGATATATGGTTGTATTTGTATGTTCTCTATTCTTCCCATTAATCGATTATCTTTTTCATAGCAGTACCATGCTCTTTTGGCTATTATAGTCTTGTAGGAAAATTTAAATTCAGGAGATGTAACGGCTTCAGCTTTGTTCTTTTTGCTTTTACCTTGGCTATTCAGGCTTCTTTTTGGTTTCACATTAGTTTTAGGATTGTCATTTCTAACTCTGTGAGAAAGGACATTTGTAATTTGATAACAATGTCATGGCATCTCTAGATTGCTTTGGGCAGTACATTCATTTAAATAATATTGATTTATCCAATCTATGAGGATGGGATGTTTCTTTGTTTCTGTAATGTATGATTTATTTCGTCAGTGTTTTATAGTTCTCCTTATAGAAACATTTAGACTCCTTGAATAAATACATACCTAGATATTTTGGACATTTTTGTAGCTATTATATAATTGGGATTTCCTTTTTGATATGATCCTCAGATAGATGGTTATTAGTGTAAAGAAATGGTACTGATTTCTGTATGTTAATTCTGTATCTTGGAACTTTACTGAATTCATTTATCAAATCTTAGTTTTTTGGTGGAATCTTCAGATTCTTCTAGATATAAAATCATATCATTAGCAAACAGGGATAATTTGACTTTCTCTTTTCCAATTCAGATGACTTTTATTTTCACTTATCTGATTTCTCCCTTAATTACTTCCAAAAATATGTTGAATAAAAATAGTAAAAGTGGGCAGCCAGGCTCAGTAGCTCACGCCTGTAATCCCAGCACTTTGGGAAACTGAGGCAGGTGGACCATGAGGTCAAGAAATCAAGACCATCCTGACAAACATGATGAAAACCCATCTCTATTAGAAATACAAATGTTAGTAGGTGATGGGGAGGAAGGCAGCAAATCACACTGCCACGTGTGTTCCTATGCAACAATTTTGCATGTTCTTCACATGTACCCCAAAACCTAAAATGCAATAAAATAAATAAATGGGAAAAAAAAAAGAAACAACACAACAATTTAAAAATACAAGTAAAACCAATACAGTGTAACAGCTATTTACATAGCACTTACATTGTATCATAAGTAATCTAGAGATAATTTAAAGTATACAGGAGGATATATGTGAGTTATGTGCAAATACTATATCATTTTATATAAGATACCTGAGAGGATTTGGGTATTGGTGGGGGTCCTAGAACCAATCCCCCTCGAACACTGAGGTACCCTTGTATTTATTTGATGTGCTTATCTTTTAGTGTCTGCTTTCCCAGTAGAAGTTGGGATTTTTGTCTCTTTTGTTCAGCTGATGTATCCCAAGTGCCCAGAATAAATTAAAAATTTAAAAATTCCCTGAGATTAAAAGAAACTAAAGCAACAAAAAAAAAAAAAAAAAAAGAAATACAAATGTTAGCTGGACGTGGTGGTGTGCACCTTTGTCCCAGCTACTCAGGAAGGTGAGGCAGGAGAATCACTTGAACTCGGGAGGCAGAGGTGGCAGTGAGCCAAGATTGCACCACTATACTCCAGGCTAGAGACAGAGCAAGACACCATCTCCAAAAAATAAATAAATAAATAAAAGAAAGGGGGCATCCTTGTATTCTTGTCTTGTTCCAGTTCTTAGAGAGAATGCTTTTATCTTTTCCCCATTATATATGATGTTTATGATTTTCTCATACATGGCCTTTATTATGTTAAGCTATGTTCCGCTGATCCTTAACTTCATTAAAAACTTTTATTGTGATGGGATGTTGCATTTTTTCAAAGGTGTTTTTTATGTCTACTGAGATAACCACATGTTTTTTGTTTTTAATTCTGTTTATTTGATGCATCACATTTATTTATTTGCATATGTTGAACCATTCTTGCATTTCTGGAATAAATCCGACCGAATCATGGTGTATTTCCTTTTCATGTGCTATTGGTGGTATTTTGTTAGTATTTGCTAGTATTTGATTAAGGATTTTGGTCTATGTTCACAGGGATATTGGTCTGCAGTTTTTGTTGTTGTGTCCTTATTTAGTATCAGGATGATACTGGCCTTGTAGGATGAGTCAGGGAAAATGTACCTCTTCTCATTTTTTTTTTCAATAGATTCAGGAGGATTAGTAATAGTGCTTCTTTATATGTTTGGCAGAATTCCTCTTTGAATACTTATGGTCCTGTACTTTTTGTTTGCTTTTGTTGGGAGATTTTTAAATTACTGATTTAATCTTGCTCCTCATTATTGAGCTGTTCAGGAGTTCTATCCCTTCCTGACTGAACTTTGAGAGGACATGTGTTTTTAGGAGTTTACTACTTCCTGGGTTTTCTAGTTTGCATGCACAGGGAAGCCTATGGCAGTCTCTGACAGCCTTTTGTATTTTCCATACTATCAGGTGTAATGTCTCCTTTTTATTTCTAATTTTGGTACTTATTTGGATCTTTTCTTTTTTGAGGGCAATCTAGCTAGTGATTTATCTTCTGAATAACTAACTTTTAATTTTTTTTTTTTGATTCTTTGTAGTGTTTTTGGTCTCTTATTTAGTTACTTTTTCTTATGTTAACATTGTGTTTGATTTTCTCTTGATTTCTAGCTCCATGAGGTGCAACATTAGGTTGTCAATTTCTGATCGTTCTACATATTTGATTCAGAGGTTTAACGCTGTAAACCTCCCTCTTAGCACTGCTTTTCATGTATCCCACATGTTTGGGTATGTTGTGTTTTCATTTGTTTCAAAAAAATTAACGTTCACCTTCTTTTCTTTGTTGATATAGTGATTTTACAGGAGCATGCATAGTTTCCAGGGCATGTATGGTTTCTACAGTTTCTCTGTTCATTTATTCTTAGCTTTATTTAATTGTGGTCTGAAACACATTTAATATAATTTTAATTAAAAAAATTATAAGTCGTGTTTTGTGGGCAAACTTGTTATCTATATTGAAGAATTTTCCATGTGCTGATGAAAATAATGTGTATTCTGTAGATGTAAGATAAAATGTTCAGTAATGTCTGTAAAGTCCACTTGTTCTAAAATCCAATTTAATGCCAATGTTTCTTTGTTAATTTGGTGATCTGTCCTGTACTGTGAGTAAAGCTTTTGGCTTGTTCTGTTTAATTTTTGGAGCGCAGTGACACAATCTATGCTCACTGAAATCTCTACCTACTGTGTTCAGGTGATTCTCCTCTCTCAACCTCATGAGTAGCTGGGACTATTGGTGTGTACCACCACACCTGGCTAATTTTTGTTGTTTTTGTTGTTGTTGTTGTTTTTATAGAGATGGGGTTTTACTATTTTTCCCAGGTTGGTCTCGAACTCCTGAGTTCAGGCAATCTGCCAGCCTCAGCTTTCTGAAGTGCTGGGATTACAGGTATGAGCCACCACATCCCACCTGAGTCAAGCGTTAACATCCCTCACTGTTAATATATTTTGGTCTCCCTTTGTTTGGGTCTAGTAATATTTGTTTTGTGAAATTTGGTTGTTCTGATATTAAATGCATGTATGTTTAGAATTGTTATATCTTTTTACTGAATTGATCTCTTTATTGTTGTATAATAACCTTCTTTTCATTTTTTTGATGTTTGGTATAAAGTTTTACCCTGTAGCTAATTTTAGTCATTTTTGATTTGTGTTTGTGTGGAATATATTTTTACGTCTTTACTTTTAGTCTCTATGTGATTTTATGGATAATGTGAGCAATATGATTTGGGTCTGTGTTCTCAATAAAATACATTAAATTTTGATATGAGTATTGGAGGGCGAACCTAGTGGGATCTAACTGGATCATGTACTGTAGATGGTTTCTGATGGTTTAGCATCATCCCCCTAGTAATGTCTTGTGATGGAGTATTCATGAGTTCAGGTTGTTTGAAAGCGTGTATCACCTCTGTCTGCTCAATCTCCCTCTCCTGCACCTGCCATGTAGGACTTGCTGGCTTCTTCTTTGCTTTCCACCATGATTTTAAGTTTCCTGAGACCACCCCATCCACACTTCTTGTACAGCCTGTGGAAACATGAGTCAATTAAACCTCTTTCTTTTATAAATTGAGAACAGAATAATAGAGTGAGTTTCTTGTAGGCATCATCAAGTTGGTTCATTTTTAAAACTGTTTTACCAATATGTATCTTATGTGTGAGCTTTCATCCATTTACATTCAATTTAATATTCACATGCAAGACTTTGTTCCTGTCATAATGTTGATTGTGTTCAAGTTATTTTTAAAGTTTTTTGTTTTTTTCTTCTTCTCTGTCTTTTTGTCTTTGTGGCTTTACAAAATTTGGTCTTATTGACATTTGATTTATTTCTATTTCTTCTTTGTATGATTGTTTTATGTGAACTATGAGTTTTATATCTCCATGTGTTTTTGTGTTGGTGAATATTGACCTTTCATTTTTATATTTAGGACCACATTGAGTATTTCCTGTCAGGCTGGTCTAGTGGTGACAAACTCTCAGCATTTGATTATCTGGAAAGACTTTATTCCTCCTTTGTGAGACTTGTATGGTATAAAATTCTTGGTTGACTTTTTGTTTGTTTTGGCACTTCAGAAACACCAAATAATTCTCTTCTGTCCTGTAATGTTTCTGCTTAAAAGTTGGCTGTTAATCTCATGGGATTTCCTTTATGGGTGACAAGACACTTTTCTTTTGCTAATTTTAATATCCTGTTTTTACTTTAACTTGATATATTTTGAATATAATATGCTGTAATGGATTCCTTTTTGCAATGAATTTTCCTGGGGATCCCTGGGCCTCCTGTATCTGACTGTTTAACTGTCTTGATAGACATAAAAAGTTTTCACTGATTATTTTCTTAAATTTTTTGAAAAACATTTTTATATGTCTTCCTCTTGAGAATACCGATAAATAAGTTTTGTCATTTTATAAAGTTCTATATATCTTTTAGGCTTTGTTGATTCTCCTTTTTCTTTATTTTTGTATGAGAGAATTATTTCAAAAGTCCTATCTTCAAGATGTGACATTCTTTTTTTTTTTTGGCTTGGTCTAGTGTATTATTGAAGGTTTCAAATATACTTTTTCTGTTTGCGTCAATGAATTTTTTAGTTCCAGTACTTTTCCTTTTTTAAAAAAAAAAAAAAGATAGCTATCTCATTAGTAAATTTCTCCTTCATTACCTTAATTGATTTTCTGATTTCTTTTTATTGATTTTTTTAGATTTCTCTTGTAACTCACTGAACTTCTTTAAAATCAATATTCTGAATTCTTTATCTAGTATTTCAAGGAATTATTTTTAATTGGGATCTACTGCTGGACAGTTATAGCCCTTGGTGATATCATATTCCCCTGCTTTTTCATGTTTCTTGAGTCTTTCCATTGATATCTGCATATATAGATGTAGCAGTTCCTCATTCAATTTTTTTGAAATTTTTTTAAGGAAAAATATTTTCTTGAAGATGTGCATATGTCATTTGGTAAGATGCTTTGCCTTTGATTTTGGATGCCTTAATTAGTGTGATTTTTGTGATTTATTTGGCAGTACACAGGGTCAGTGTCTCTTGGATGTCCTCAGTGACTTAGGGTACAGTTGAGGTTTTGGTAAAGTTTAGCTGAGGACATGGGTGCTAACTTATGAGCCAGTCTTTTGGCCCCAGTGCTGAAAGCAGTGGGGTAAGTCTCTGTTTTTAAGTCTCATTGCAGTTTACACTGGCTGTAGTCTTAGTGGGTCCTGGAGGGCTGATTCTTGGGCCTTCAAGTGGCCTGCTAAGAAGTTAGCAGTGGGAATGGTGGGCCCAGTGTGTGAGTGGCTTCTTAGGTCACTGAGAAGCTGGTGTGGTGTTAATGATGGCAACAGTAGTAGTGGAGCAGCCCACTGGGACTCAAGTTGTCCATATTTTTGTTGCTAGAAGCTAGATGTGTTGGAAAGGCTAGTTTGCAACCCACAGCTGCCCATAGCAAGGCAACGAGTATTGTCCTAAGTGTGCTTAGAAGAACTTAGTCTCCCCTCTCTGTCTTTCAGTTGGGTAGTGGATGCAGCTGCATCACGTTAAACTCATAGTGAAAGTGAGGGACAGGCAAACATTAAACTCCCGAAATGTTACTGTGGGAACAGAGAAGGCTGAGTTTCTGCCAGGAAAACAACCCGAGCAATAAGCTGTGGAGAGTATGGTGCATTCATGTCTCAGTCTCCACAGCAACCTGTTGCAGGTCAGTGGGTCATATCATACTGATATGGTTCGGTTCTGTGTCCACAGCCAATCTCATCTCGCATTGTATTGACCATCTGTCAAAGGAGGAAACTGGTTGGAGGTGATTGGATCATGAATATGGCTGATCACATGCTTTTCTTGTGGTATTGAGGGAGTTCTCATGAGAGTTGATTGTTTTAAAAGTGGTTGGCAATTCCCGCTTCACTCTCTCTCTCTCTCCTGTCATCTTGTGAAGAAGGTGCCTCCTTCTCCTTTGCATTTCACCATGATTTTAAGGTTCCCAAGGCCTTATCACCAATGCAGAACTGTGAGTCAATTAAACCTCTTGTTTATAAATTGCCTAGTCTCAAGTAGTATCTTATAGCAGTATAAAAACATGCTAATTCACCTAGCTATGCATAGGATAGTCTGGTTTCTCTGTCCCTCCTTGGCCTGGGTGGTGTCTGTAGCTGCATGCCTGCCTAAACTCAGGCCAAGAGTAGGATGCAGCTCAGTGTTAAACTCAAAATTGTACCCTGGGCCTGGGACTAGAGGGAAGAGTCCCTTATAGGCAAGCAGCATGGGTAAGAAGCTGTGGGGTGTGTGATCTTCTTACATCTCAGTCTCAACAGCAGCCCAGAACAAGGGGGCAGAGACCCTTCTATAGATGCATAATGGTCCCTGGCTTCCCCTCTCCTTCCTTGGAAAAGCACAACAGCAGCAACCATGTCTGTAGATTCCCAGTTTCAGGGTTCTCACAATGGTTGCAAACTGATACTGCTCCAGGTTCATATGTTCAGAGCAGAACTGAAGGAGATAGAGACACAAAAAACCCTTCAAAAAATCAATAAATCCAGGAGCTGGTTTTTTGAAAATATCAACAAAATAGACAGACCACTAGCCAGATTAATAAAAAAGAAAAGAGAGAATAACCAAATTGATGCAATAAAAAACGATAAAGGGGATATCACCACAGATTCCACAGAAATTCAAACCATCATCAGAGATTATTACAAACAACTCTATGCACACAAAATTTCTTAATTATAATTTAATTGAGAATGCAACTTATATAGGTAATGAATTAAACATTTGAGGAATCTGAGATATTTAGATTTATTTAGCAAGGCACTTTTTACTTTGGTGTTGCCTTTCCTTCTGCTACTTTATACATCAGCTACAGATTTGATGGACAGATCTCGTTTTCTGCAACATCTAATCTCACGTTTTTGCCATATGTCTCAAATTTCTTGATTTGTGATTTTCTCTAAAGGTGCAAGAGTCCCCTTAGCCCACTAACAAGGCATCTCAAGAGGACAGAGTATAATTTATCTCCAGTGATATCCCTTAATCTTTTTTTACTTTTCTGTCTTACTCACCTCATTTTGTCAGTCCTAATTTCAGACATCACCTCCAAAATCTCTTACCTGAAACCAAGTCTTTGTCTCAGCTTTTTTGTAATAGTAAAAATCAAATAAAGCCATTTGGTAGAAGTCAGGTGGTATGCACATGGACATACAATAGTATCGTAATTAATAAGACTCTTGCTGTGGCTGGATTCAGATGAGATGTAAAAAAACATAAAAAAGCAGTGGCCTCTCAGTAATTCCAAGACTTTAATAGTATGAGACAACTGTAAAATATAACAATTGTGTTGTAAATTGTCTTTGTTAAATCCCAGAATTGCATGAATATTCTGGATGAAGAGAAGTAGCCTTTCCATCATTCTTCTTAAGGACTGCAGCCTCTTCTTGCTCAGTGAACATACCAATTATCACCTCAATAAAATGCCTTAAAAACACTATCTTTTATGATCAAGCTGTGCTTCCCACTCTTTTAATGCCTGCAGACCAATAACTACGGTAATGTCAGTTTCTATTTTGAGCTTAAATAACATTTTCATTGAAGAAATTGCAGAAGCAGACTAATAGGACTAACAGGAACAGATTATAATGGGGAAAACTGCAGTAATGGATATTAAAGGTATAGGTAAAAATAGAGAGTTAGCAAAAACTATGGCTGAATAGGGGAAAAAATAATTGGCATGGGGAATCTCTCCTTTGATTCAGCATTTAATATCCTGGCCATATTAAATGGTACATGTCTAATATGCTTCTTGGACACTCCTTGGATGTTAGACATTAGGATACTGTCATAATAAATTGATTAGTACTCATATATTGGTATAGTAAATTGAAGTCAATATGCCCAAACTGTGTTGCTAGAACTCTGAAAAATATTGAGGATTGGAAATATGGTAATTGATAAATTACATGAAACCAGAGGGCAAATTCTCCTATGCTCCTGAAAAGAGTTCAGAAAACATTCCTTTTGCTAAAGACATAAGGTATATCACAATGTGTGAATGGCACTGACAGCCACAAGAAGGATAGTAACAATGCCCTATCAGGTCGTAATTGATGGTAAGAGATACGGCCTTTGGTCTGTGTTAACTTGATTTGTTTAAAAATCTGAAGCCAGTTGGTAGTACTTAAACATCAGCAGCAATGTCGTTTGCCACAAAACTGGTGGAAACATTGCTGTGGCAACTAGTATTTTTGACCCATAGGGATTTATGGCAACAGCTAAAAGATTAAGCTATTTTTAGGGAAGCCTAGATTAGAAATCTGGATAGACTTGTATAAGGAAAGACAAGTATAGCTAGGCTTGTATATTTTAAAATATACAAAATATAGAAAGGAGTTTAAAATTTAAGCAGGAGAAATTATCTGGGGTAATGTCAGCAGTTTTTGAACGTCATTAAATTTCCCAGAAAAACATACAGAGTTACTGAAAGAAAGAAATCAAATACCCATGGAAAATATCTACAACTAGATTTAGTTAAATAACCCCAGTGTTTGCTTGGAATGTCACAACCAAGTGCTGAAATCTGGGTAGCTTAGAATAAGATAATTTCTTTTTTTTTTAAATTTATTTTATTGCATTTTAGGTTTTGGGGTACATGTGAAGAACATGCAAGATTGTTGCATAGGTACACACGTGGCAGTGTGATTTGCTGCCTTCCTCCCCAACACCTATATCTAGCATTTCTCCCCATACTGTCTCTCCCCAACTCCTCACCCCTCACTGACCCTCACCTATTTCCCCCAACAGATCCAAGTGTGTAGTGCTCCCCTCCTTGTGTCCATGTTTTCTCATTGTTCAACACCTGCCTATGAGTGAGAACATGCGGTGTTTGATCTTCTGCTATTGTGTCAGTTTGCTGAGAATGATGGTTTCCAGGTTCATCCATGTCCCTACAAAGGACATGTCCCTACAAACTCATCATTTTTGATGGCTGCATAATATTCCATGGTGTATATGTGCCACATTTTCCCTGTCCAGTCTATCATCGATGGGCATTTGGGTTGATTCCAGACCTTTGCAATTGTAAACAGTGCTGCAATGAACATTCGTGTCCTTATAGTAGAACGATTTATAATCCTTTGGATATATACCCAGTAATGGGATTGCAGGGTCAAATGGAATTTCTATTTCTAGGTCCTTGAGGAATCACCACACTGTCTTCCACAATGGTTGAACTAATTTACACTCCCACCAACCGTGTAAAAGTGTTCCTAATTCTCCACATCCTCTCCAGCATCTGTTGTCTCTAGATTTTTTAATGATCGCCATTCTAACTGGCATGAGACGGTATCTCAATGTAGTTTTGATTTGCATTTCTCTGATGACCAGTGATGATGAGCATTTTTTCATATGTTTGTTGACCTCATGTATGTCATCCTTTGTAAAGTATCTTTTCATATCCTTTGCCCACTTTTGAATGGGCTTGTTTGTTTTTTTCTTGTAAATCTGTTTTAGTTCTTTGTAAATTCTGAATATCAGCCCTTTGTCAGATGGGTAAACTGCAAAAATTTTTTCGCATTCTGTTGGTTGCTGATTCACTCTAATGACTGTTTCTTTTGCCGTGCAGAAAATGTGAGGTTTGATTAGGTCCCATTTGCCTATTTTGGCTTTTGTTGCCAATGCTTTTGGTGTTTTGGTCATGAAGTCCTTGCCTACGCCTATGTCCTGAATGGTTTTGCCTAGATTTTCTTCTAGAGTTTTTATGATGTTAGGTCTTATGTTTAAGTCTTTAATCCACCTGGAGTTAATTTTAGTGTAAGGTGTCAGGAAGGGGTCCAGTTTCTGCTTTCTGCACATGGCTAGCCAGTTTTCTCTCAGTTCGGGAGACCAGGTGACTGAAATCAATGTGTTGGCAGGTACATGCTCCCAACGATGTTTCTTAGAAAGGGTTGGTTCCAGGCTCCTCTCTTATCTTCAGGTAGCTTCAATCATTCCTTGCTTGTCATTGGCTATCTTCTACCTGTTTCTCTTTACATTATGTTTTCATTGTATGTTTACCTATTTCTGTTTACAAAATTTTCCCCATTTATGAGGACATAAATCATATTGGGTTAAGGCCTACCCTAGTGACCTTATCTTAACCTGTTCATCTGCAAAGACTATATCTAATCAAGGTTACACTCATCAGTACTGCGTTGAGATTTCATCTTTCTGGAGTGAATTCAATCTATAACACCCAGAAATTATCAAATAAATGTGGTATGTACAAACTTCCTACTGCTAAAAAATCTAATAATATATATCAGATACTTTGCTAGAGGAATCAGAAGAGTAGCAACAGACTCTTTCCAATAAGCTGGAAAATAGCAGATTATCAACAGGTTATTACTGACTAGGATGTGGCAAAATCTAAGCACAGAAACCAAAATTGACAGTATTTTTCAAATTCTAATTTATGGATATTTCAATGTAGCATGAGTGGTTTGGAAAAGTCAACATCAACTTGGAAATGTAAATTTTTGAAACTAGTAAACAAAACCTCCTTTTGAGGAGGAGATCCTGCCCTGAAGAGTTACTGTTAGGGGTATAATCTAAATTGAACAGGACACCTGCAACAAGGGAAAAGAGAAGCAATAAGACAGATAAAAACTGGGGAGGTAAATCAGAGGAGGCAAATATCAGAGTGTTAAGACATATTTTTTTATCACTTTTTACAAACAAGTGAAAAGGCAACTCTAAGTCCCTGAAGCTAAAAAAGCAATTCTATTTTCCAATTCCTGTTAAAAGTGCAAAACAACTCATATCACCTAAACATAAGAAGCAGAAAAAGAATTGCAATTGAATCCTGCAAAAATACATTGTTAGAAAAAAAGACCAAAATCATAATAAGGCCCCTATAGACAATGAGGGCTGATAATCACTATATGCCCACAAAACAAGAAAACTAAACTCAAAGCAACAATTGCACCTTACAAAGTAAAATATGAAAGAAAGACTTTATTCAAAACCATCACAATAAAAGATATCAGCAGTGTAAATTCAGCTCCAAGGAAACAGAGGGCAGATGAGTTTTATGAAATATTAGAAAATCTATATTTATCAATTGGCCTTACACACAGGAAAAGTAAACTTTCTCTTTTCTTTTTAACAGGAGAGAATAAACTAAACTACCAGTATGCCAGGTGAGAGAATTTAGTAAATAGACATTTATAAAGTTAACACATAGTCAATAACTTTCATAATTAAAGGGGAATCCTTAGCTTGATATTATATTAAAAGGGCATGCCCATATATAATAGCAAAACTAAACATCAAGTACCTAGGCATGAAATTGGAATTCAATATGGAATATTGACATATAAAAGAAGAAAATTACATATGTATTGATTCTTTCAACCAGCAATGCAACTTTGAGAAATTTAACCCAAATACAAGTGGCTCTACTAGAAAAAGATGTATGATCCAGGTTACTTACTGTAATGTTAACAATAGTAAAATATTTAAAATGGAATGGATATTTATTAAGAGAAGATTGGTATATCCATGCAATGAGATAATATAATATGTGGCTATAAAATTGAATAAAGAATATACCTTTACTAGTACTTCTGACAACATTCAGAATAAGTTGCTAAGAAAAGCAGTGTAAAATTTAATATGAGTAGGATGTTATCCTTTATATTAAAAATATGGATCTAAAATATAAATTAATAATAACAATGATGGAAGCCCAGAATTTGAAATTCATATATTTAAAAATATTTGTTTTCTGTATTTGGCTTTGGATCCATGTACACATCTCACACAAATATAAAGTAAAATTCATCTTCAAAACATCTATATTAAAAGCTATATGAATCTAATAAATACATTTTTCAAGTAATAAAATACTATTGTAAGGCCACATGGCAATACAATGAAAAGATGGATATCACAGGTAACTTCAAAACACAGTGGACAAATATTTGTAATGTAATATAGGTTAATCAAACAAATTATAATAAAAATAAATTTTTTAGTAATTACTTCATTGTGAATTGCATCTATTGTTATTCTGAAACTGTTGTGTGAATACTGTAAAATAAATCAAATGAGTAGTTATACTGAAATCTGAACATTTTATCCTTGGAGGAAAGGTGGTTGAAAATATTAAGTAAAAACTTGTACAATGACCTTGAGTTAGAATTACCAGTGTTAACTCATTATGCATTTTTTATTTATAAAACATACATATTTTCTACTTCTGTTCATGGGAAATGCACACTAGTATCCATATTGTGGTATCTAAACTTCCCACAACCTCTTGGAGAAATGGTTATTTCCAGGACTTGGGCTGGAATTATGGAAGAACCAAGCAATGTTGTGTCATTTAAGGAATCAAGGAAGCTTTCAAAGACACTGGGTAATGTCAAAGGGACTCAAGTATCAACTAAGAAAAGTTCTCACAGGCAAAAGTTGGAACATAACACGTCAGTATAAATAACAAGCACTATGTATTAGAACACATAAAACATGTTTTAATCTGTCATTCAAATGAGAAAAGATACAAATTGCTTAAATGTACAGAAATAAACATATATACATGTATGCTTTCCTATATAAACAATAACAGAATAATCAATAAACATTCATTTTCTTCATATAATTATTTCAGATAATTGACAGTAAAAGTTATAATTAGAATATTACCATTTAACAACTCCTGATAATTCCAGAGTTTGCATTTCTGCTTTGCACATTAATATCTTCCATTATCAAAGAGAAAATGAGAATGAGAGAGAGAAAAAGGAAGGGAAAGAATGAGAAAAAGAGAAGAAAGGGAAAGAATAGAGGAAGGAAGGAAGGAAAGAAGGAAGAAGAGAAGGAAGGAAAGGAGGGAGGGAGGGTGAAGGGACGGAGGGAAGAAGGGAGGAGAAGGGAGGGAGGGAGGATGAAGGGAGGGATGGAGCGAGGGAAGGAGAGATCTCCAATTCCATCCACATTGCTGCAAATGACAAGATTTTATTTTACAGATGAATAATATTTCATTATGCATGTATGCCATATTTTCAATCTTTTCATCTGTTGATGAAACTTAGGTTGATTCTAACTTTGGCTATTATGAATAGTTCTGTCATAAACATGTTAGTGCAGATACATCTTGGATATATAGATTTCCTTTTTTTGTTTGGATATACACCCAGCAGTGAGATTGCTGGATCATCTGGTAGTTGTATTTTTAGTTTTTTGAAGAAGCTCAATGCTGTTTTTTATAGTGGTTGTACAAATTACATTCCTGCAACAGTGTATGAGGGCTCCCCTTTCTCCACATTGTTATCAGAACCCATTATTCCCTGGCCATGTTAACTGGGGCAAGTTGATGTCTCATTGTGGTTTTGATTCATGTCTCTCTGATGTTTAGAGATGTTGACTGTTTTTAAATACACCTGTTGGTCATTTGTATGTTTTCTTTCAGAAATATCTATTCAGTTATTTTCTATTTTTAATTAGATTGATTGGTTTTCGACTATTGAATGTGTCCGTTATATATTCTGGCTAGTAATTCCTTGTCCTATGGATAGTTGGCAAATATTTTCTCCAATTCTGTGGATTATCTATTCACTTTGTTGATTGGTACTTTTGCTATGCAGAAATATGTAAGCTTGATGTAATTTAATTTGCCCATTTTTGCTTCAGTTGCCCATGCTTTTGAGGTCTTACTAAAAATAATCTGTTCAGACCAATGTCCTAGAGAAGTTTCCTAAAGTTTTCTTCTAGTTGTTTTAGTTTGAGGTCTTAGATTTGTTTTTAATTTATTTTGATTTGATTTGATGAGAGATAGGTAGTTTTGTTCTTGTGCATATGGGTATCCAGTTTTCCTAGCACTCTTAATTGATGAAACTGTTGTTTTTCCAATACATGTTCTTGGTACTTTTTGTTGAAATGAGTTAGCTGTAAATGTGTGAATTTATTTTTGGATTATCTATTCTGTTCCATTGGTCTATGTGTCTGTTTATATCTGTCTACTGAGTAATGTTTAAATGTAAGAATCATCTGAAAATTTTTTCCAGGGAAAAATTTAAAAAAAACATAATTCATGTTTAAACTGTCCTGAATAAAAGACGTATTTTCTCTTAAAAACCCACTGTATTAGTTCATTCTCATACTGCTATAAATAAATTCCTGAGACTGGGTAAATTACAAGGAAGAAGGTTACATTTGCTCACAGTTCTGCAGACTGTATAGGAAGCATGTTAGTGTCTGCTTCTAGAGAGGCCTCAGGAAACTTACAATCATGGCAGAAGGAAATGTAGGAGCAGGCATCTTCACATAGCTTGAGCAGGAAGAAGAGAGAGAGGATAAGTGCTGCAGATTTCTAAACAAACAGACCTCATGAGAATTCTATTACAAGAACAGCACTGCAGGGATTTTGCTAAATCATTCATAAGAAACCACCACCATGACAAATAACCTCCCACCAGGCCACACCTTCAACATTGAGGATTCTATTTCAACAAGAGATTTGGGGAGGGACATGGATCCAAACCATAGCACCTATTCTTGGTACAATCAAATATTGTGAAGAACAAATTGCCACTATCTAGTAAGTGACAATATGCATGTCCTTCAACTGTGAATGTCTTGCTGAATTTGTGCATCCTATATATATATATATATGTACAAAGATGACATGTACAAGAATGTTTATAGTTACATTATTTGCAACCATAAAAAAATTGAAATACGATGTGTCACTACTACACAAATAAATATATTTGAATATCCAAATTAATGTGATAGAGGATGAAAATTAACTTTCTTTGTATTAAGTATAAAACTCAAAATTAACATTAAATAATGTAGTCATTGATAAAGCATATGTACATAAGACACCATTTTCACAGTTTTTAAAATGCAAACAATGAATACATGATATTTTTAAAGCTCCCTATAGATTGAAGAAATGTGTAAAAAAATTATGAGAAAGAATACTTACCAACTTGATCATGGCAAACGGGTAAACAGGAAAGGTAATAAAGTGAGGTAAAAGTGGCCGAGTGCAGCGGCTCCTGCCTATAATCCTAGCACTTTGGAAGGCCAAGGTGGGCAGATCATGAGGTCAGGAGTTTGAGACCAGCCTGGCCAGCATGGTAAACCCCTTCTCTACTAAAAAATACAAAAATTAGCTGAGTATTATGGCATGCACCTGTAATCCCAGCTACTCAGGAGGCTAAAGAAGGAGAATCACTTTAACCCGGGAGGTGAAGGTTGCAGTGAGCTGAGATAGCACCACTGAACTCCACCCTGGATGACAGAGCAAGACTCCCTCTCAAAAAAAAGTATTTAGGTAAAATTTCAAAAAGATGCTTGAATGATATTTATTTCTTATTTTCTATAACAAGGCTTATTGATGTATATAATTCACATAACATAAAGCCCACCTGTTTAAAGTACCCAAGTCAATGCTATTCATGTACAGAGTTATGTAATTAACATTATAAATTAATTTTGGAAATATTTATCAATAAAAAACCCTTATTCAGATAAACAATTATAATATGTTATTGTAAAAAATAACATGCAGCAATGTAGTAAAATAGGGCATGTATTTGTTGGATTCATAGATGTCTTATTATTCTTTAAAGCATTGTATGTCTAAAAATTTCATCTAAAATAAATACAACCCATGAAGATTAAAAAATATTCTTCTATGTGAAATAGCTATAGAAGTTTCTGTTTTCTTATATTAACCCTAATTTGTTACATAATATAACCTTCACTTGCTCAGAAACTGTCCAATCTCTTTTGTGTGGATACAGATTTTCAGAATTGATCTTCATTTGTTGATGAACTTTCTGATTCTGAGACAACGTGTTTATGGTACTTCCCTTATTTTTATTGAGACATGGTTCTTATACCTCAAATCTCACACTTTTAAAGTGAACTATTCACTTGGTTTAATACATAAAGTTATAGAATCTTACCACTGTCTATTATTTTAATTACTCCAAAAGAAATTTTATATGCTTAGTACTTATGTTCCTTCTAGCCTCTATTTCCTGAAAACCATTAATCTGCCTTATGTCTCTATAGATTTGACTAGTCTGGGCATTTCAAATCAACCGAAGCATATAATATGTAGTCTTTTGTATAGCTTACTTCACTTTAGATAATATTTTCTACGTTCTCCATGTTGTGGCACATATAAGTATTTTATTTCATTCGCTTCCAAGCATCATTTCACTGTATGTGTATACATTTTTTTCATCCACTTCTCAGTTGATAGATATTTGTGTTGCTTTAACTTTTTGTCTATTATGGTATGTGCAAAGTTTCTATTGGGTGTATATTTTTGTTTCTTTTGGATGTTTAACTAGGAGTTGAACACTGGGTCTATGTTTAATTTTTTTGCGGGATTGACAAAATATTTTCTAAAATGAGTGTACCATTTAACTGTCCACCAGTGTATGACTCTGTGGATCTCTTCACATGATTCTTAGCACATTATTTTCTATTGTTTTTATTATAGCCAATCGAGTAGACGCAAAGTGGAATCTCATTGTAGTTTTAATTCGCATTTTGATAATTACTACGACTATAGAACATCTTTTTACATACTTATGGCCATTTGTATATCTTTTTAGAAAAGTGTCTGCTCAAATTCTATGCTATTTTTAAATTATGGATTATGTGTTTTTATTATTGAATTGTTGGAGTTTTATAGGTTCTAGGTAGAGTCTCTTATCAAATATATATCAAATATTTTCTCACATTTTGTGAGTCGTCTTTTCACTTTCTTGATGGCATCATTTGAAGCTCCAAAGTTTTATATTTAATTGTGACAAAGTCCAATTTATGTATTTTTCAATAGATATGCTTTTGGAGTTATATCTAAAACCACTGACTTGCTCAAAGGAAGATGTATGCTTATGTTTTCATCCAAGGCTTTTATAGTTTTAGCACACACATTTCAGTCTTTGGTCTATTTTAAGTTAACCTTTATATATGCTGTAACGGAGCACCCAACGTCATTTTTATTTGCATGTAGATTTCCAACTGTTTCAGTATCATTTGCTAAAATTAATATTCTTTCCTCATTGTCTTGGCACCCTGGTGCAAAATCAATAGAAGATAAACATCAAGGTTCATTTCTAGTATCTGAATCTTGTTACATTGATCTATGTGTCTAGTCTTATTCTCGTTATATTGTCTTTAATTACTGTAGTCTTGCAGTAAGTTTTGAATGAGGAAGTGTAAATTCTTCAACTTTATACATTTTTAAGATTGCTTTGATTATTCTAAGTCCTTTGCTTTTCATACAAATTTTAGGATCAGCTTGTTAACACTTGTAATAAAACCAGATGTGATATTGATAGAGATTGAATCAAGTCTGTATGTCAGTTTGGAGAGGATTGCCATTTTATTATTTATTTATTTATTTTTATCTTTTCTCAGGATTTTTTTTTATTGTACTTTAAGGTTCTGGGGTACATGCGCAGATCATGCAGGGTTGTTGCATAGGTACATACACAGCTATGTGGTTTGCTGCCTCCATCCCCCTGTCACCTATATCTGGCATATATATATTTATATAGCTTAAATTGATCTCTATTAGTAGTCAACATGATCTTAAACACATAAAATCCAATGAATCTGCAAAATTACTACTGGAGATAATAAATCAATTCAGAAAGTTTATAGAATATTATATCGATGCACAAAAACTACTTATATTTCCATATACGTACCAGCAATGAACAATATGAAAATGAAATTAAAAATTAAAATAGCATCAAACAATAAAATTCATAGAAACAACTTTTCCAAATGAGTGCAAAACTTATACCCTCAAAACTAAAACAATTGTTAATTTTCTAAAATAACATTTAAATAAGTGGAAAGATTCTGTATTTATGGGTTGATAGGCTTAATATTAAGCCATAAAAAACAATGAGTTCATGTCCTTTGTAGGGACATGGGTGAATCTGGAAACCATCATTCTCAGCAAACTGACACAAGAACAGAAAATCAAACACTGCATGTTCTTACTCATAGGTGGGTGTTGAACAATGAGAATGCATGGACACATGGAGGGGCGCATCACACACTGGGGTCTGTTGTAGAGGCTGGGGAGGGACAGCAGGAGATGGGAAGGTTGGGGAGAGATAACATGGGGAGAAATGCCATACTATTCTCTAACAATACTTTTAGTTTCTAAATT
The DNA here is from genome assembly GCF_009761245.1 of Sapajus apella. Lineage (NCBI taxonomy): Eukaryota > Metazoa > Chordata > Mammalia > Primates > Cebidae > Sapajus > Sapajus apella. The sequence goes on along the minus strand of NW_022436951.1, from coordinate 23,209,821 downwards.
AATTAATTTCTAGTTCATTCCACTTATGGAAGTGTAGATCAATTTCTAAAAATAAAATTTGGGTAGTATTCATCCATTATTCCTGCTTCTTCCTTTATTGCCTCTCCTTTCCTTCTAATACTTCCAATATGCTCAATACACATATATTATTCACTTGAGGGTCTGTTCATTTTACTTCATACTCTTCTTTTTGTTCCTGAAACGGGATAATCATGATTAACTTTCCTTGAATTTTAATGATACTGTTTTTTTCTAAAGCCATCTCAAATCTTAAAAACCTCTAATACATTTTGTATTTCACTTATCATAATTTTCAGGTAAAGAATTTCTGATTTTTGAATAATTTCTATCTCTTTGATTTGGTGAATAAACATTCTCACAATCTCTGCTAGTTCTTCATACATAGGTTTCTTTATTATTTTAATTTGCATAAGATAGCTCATTTAAAATCTTTGCGTAGTAAGTTAGCAATTGTTTGTACTTCCTCAGAGACAGTTCCTATTGACACCTGTTCCAATGTATGTAATATATTTTCTGGTTTATTTGCATATATGGTAATTTTAGTTTGTAGAAAACTGGGAATTTCACATGATATAAAGTGACAACTTTGGAATCAGATTCTCCTCCAGGATTTTTTGATGTTGTTGCTGTTTGTTTAACGGCTTTCCTTAGCCATTCAATGAATTCAGTTTGTTTGTTGTCTGTCAATTGAAATATTTCCTTGGATAGATTTTTGGTCAGCTAATGATTGGTCAGGGTTTGCCTCAAAGTCTTTGATGAAATAAGTCCCTCAAACTTTGCTAAGCTGCTCTGTGTTTATTTCAGTGCACCTTCCATGCCCTGCAAACAGTTTACAGCTCTGCCTTAGCCTTCACTTACAGAGCCTCAAAGTCAGCCATAAAGACAGCAGGGACTTCAAAGGACTCTCCAGAGCATTCACACAGCCCCAAATGTCTAACATTTTAGATTTTTAGAAATATGTCAGAGTTTAAAAAATGTCCCAGTGAATATTTTATTCTATAAATTTCCCTTTTGCATATTTGATCTTTTGTTTGTCCTAACTTTTACTATGTATTTAGGCAGCTGTGGTGTTCAGCAGTTTTCACTGATTATTTTTGACAGATGCCTTGGGAAAAATGTGTTCACAAGTGAGCTCTGAATAGGGTCAATTAAGTGAAGCTTTGTGAGTGCAGCTTTTCAGAGGATTGCCAGGCAGGTTGGAGGATTGTTCTCTGCATTCAGGACTTTGGTATCGCTCCAACCCCGTATTGTGTTTTCCAGTGTCTGCCAGGTTTCCGGATTTTACCAGATATTATGGTTGTCAAATGTTTGGTTTTTAAGGCTACAAAGTGTCTAAGTGAGGGGATGATGGTAACAGGGCGAATTAACCTGCCGCAAGTATACTTTTCTTACTGAAAGCCATTTTTTTTAAACAAACAATCCTCAGATGGTTGTAAACCTTGCTTAATTTCTAAAAACATGAAAATAAAAAGCTTTCAGTGTGGCAATTTTCTGGCATTTTTGTTGCTTTTGTTGAAGGTTGAATGTTCCAAGATTCTCACTCCACTATTTCCGCTGTGATTCATTACCCACCCCCCCACTTTCTTTAAAAAAAGAAAAACTTTGTTTGATATTTCTCAGGTTGTTTCTACAACTAGTGTTTCTGACAATCTGGTCTAATATTGACATTTTTTCATTATAGTGCCCATAAATATACTTATTTTTGAACTCTCATTTATTTCAAACCACTATAATATTTTGCTATGTACAATATGTTTAAAATATTTTTTTTCTATTAGAGTTAAAATTTAGCATCTGGGTTTTGTTGTTGCTATTGTTGTTATTGTTAACAAACAGCACTTAGTAGTATAAAAACAAAGTCCTGGAAATAGTGGAAATGTAGCAGTATTTATCAGACCTAGTCTAAAATCTGGATTGAAAATATGAGGCAGTTAATAAGCATCTCTGTGCCCATCTAGAATTAATGTGTGCACTGAAGTCAAGGTTTGAAGGAAATTCTATGTTAGCTGTGGTAGAAGAGATCATATAGAAATCAGAAACTTCAACATGAATTGAGAAATTTGAAAGGCATTGGATACCTTAAGAATGAGAATGGTTGTCTGAAAACCTTACGTTCTTAGATGAATCCTGACTAAATCCCAATGGTTTTCTGGGGTACTTCTGAAAGAATGCATTACTTGTTACCGCCACTGGGTTGAAATAGCTGGAAATAAAGTATCAGTTTTATTTCAAGGGTTAAGAAGAAAAGTTGAAGTCACATTTACATCCAGGTAGAGTTATGTGAAATAAGAGTAAAAAAATCCTCATAATAATTACATAAATAGGAGGGAGACTTCCTATAATAATTATATAAATAGAAAGGAATGCAGAGGTTGTTCTGAATCCCAGTTCCCACTGAACTATTCTGGACAATATGAATAAAAATGCCATAACTTAATTGAAAGAAGATTTTCCTTTTCCACAGTCCCACAATCTGTAATCTCTCTGATAATAAAACTAGAATCAGACACCTATTTAACCACAGAGTTATTGATAATGTTAAACATTGAAGGGTAAGCATTAGACAAAATGCATTGCAAAAGTTTACTAATTTTTAAAAATATGTGCAAGTATGGATTCTAAAATAGTAAAGAAGGATTTCACTTTTTATTAGGATAAAATTTGTATTTATGTGTATAGTTACAAATACTATAATGTGGTATGATTCTCTGTTAGCTGGGTTTGTTTCTGATGATTTGCTCTAATTTTACCAAAGTATAACCTTGAGAGTGGCACATGATTAATGAAATTAGCATAGCAATTTTTATTGAATTCTTTAGTAAGAATGTTGAAATATGTTGTTCATGAAGACTCTTTACAGAAACCATTAGAATTCCTTTCATAAACAAAATACTGTATGGTGATGATTACAACTGTGGGTTGTAATTCAATGGTTAGAAATTATAATTGGTGACATTAAATTTGAGCTGGACTCCCTTTTCTCTGAAGTGGTGGAGCCCCATGAAGAACAACGGGAAAATAGTATGAACTCAGAATAGTCTGATTCTTGTAATTTTTTGATATTAACTAATACATCACTGTGACTTCAGTAACAAAATATTCAGAAATGATCTAAAGAAGTTCACCCTGGTGTGTATAACAATGAATATTCTAATGACACATTAAGCCTACATAATAATCTTATTTGATCTGAGTCTTAACATATCCATCAATTCATGAATTAACGGGACTGAAGTAAGCATGCAGAAGGCTATATGTTTCTGTATAGTATAGTGCTAGTACCTCTATTAGATTATTCAAACAGAATGTGGCTATTTTACAAGTAAAATGAATTCTTGCAATCTTTAGGCAGTAACATTGATTTATACTTATTCCAGTGGACAGAGTATACCAAAGTGGCCTAGCTGTCAGTGTGGAGTTTTGTAAAGATCAGGAGATACCTTGACTTTTGACAAAGTGTAATTTCATATTCTATTTGAAATAATTGTTTCTTAGTTATTGAGGCATATAATTAAATACATGTGGCAACAAGATAAACTCATTTATTATTTCTCTGGGTCATAAAATTAAGGACTACTTTGACAGGAAACACCATGCAAATCTATATTAAATTTAAAAAATCCTCTTTTGTTTTAAAATAATAAACTCAAATTAATACTACATGATTGAGAATGCAAATAATTGAGCTCCATCCTTCAAAATGGATTCATGGGTCTTGATTAAAAATAAGTATCCACATTTAACTCTAACTATTCCTTAACAAGAAATAAAAATTACAATGTTTGTAAGTTTAATCATATAGTCACTGCAAAGTGTAGCTGTTGTTCAGAGGTAGTCTTTTTGTGGTTCATATCAGAGCGAAACTTGATAAATAAAGTGGAGTTTTGTTAGCTAATGAGTGTCTATTTTTAAAAATTAAAATAAGCAAAACAGAACAAAAAAATACTACCAGAAATGCTTTACTTTAACACACTTGCAAAGAAGTAGGATTCACTATGTCACCACAAGATTATAGGACTATATCAGTTATCTATTGCTACTATAACAAATTATCACTAACTTAGTATCTTAACATACAAATACTTATCCTATAGTTCTATAGGTTAGAAGTCTGGGTTTAGTCTATTTTTTCTCTGCTTCATGATTCAGAAGGCTGAAATCAAGATGTTAGCTGTCCTGGAGCCTCCAGGGTGAAATCTGTTTCTAAGATAATTTAAGTTGTTAGCAAAATTCAGTTCTTTGTGACTTTAGAGCTGATGTCCCCATTTCCTTGCTGGTTGTCATTTCTGAGCATCTCTCACCTCCTTAAGGTGGCCTATACTCCTCCTTACACTGTCTTCTCCACGTTCAAATCAGCAACAGTGTGTTCAATTATTCTCATGCTTTGACTATCCCTGACTTGAGTTGCATTTTTTTCTTTTTGCTTCCAGCTGGACAATCAATGTTTTTTGTTAAAGCCTCTTGTAATAATAGTGGTTCCATATAGTGGGTCCATAAGAAATCTAGGATAATTTTTTTCTTAATGTTTATAATCTTAACTGTATCTATAAAGTTCTCTTGGCCATACAATGTAACATTTCACAAATTCCAGGAATTAGGCATGGGTGTTCTCTGGTGGGAGCAGAGATTTGACTTGACTACAACAGTTATGAGTTCTATGATGCAATTTCTGTCATAGGAAAATTAATAATTCAGGGTTTCATGGACAGCAAAAATAAGAAAGAAAGAAAGAAAGAAAGAAAGAAAGAAAGAAAGAAAGAAAGAAAGAAAGAAAGAGAAAGAAAGAAAGAAAAAGAGAAGAAAGAAAAAGAGAAGAAAGAAAGAAAGACATTATAGTTGTCTCAGTAAAAATCATAAGGTGGGAGAAAATCTTAACATAGTATGAGTGTATAATGCTTCAGTGAGTCTTCCAGAGATAAATTATATTGGTTAAATTGAGTTCCTCAAAGTAATATGGCTTTCTAAGCTTTGATCCCACTATCGCTAAGTTAAAAATGCATTGCTTGGGAAAACTTGAGATTTTGGAAACAATGTATACAAAATTGTATATGCTGCTCCTATAAATTTACTGAATGAATGGAAAAGTTTCTAGGCTTGCATTTGCTTTTGAAGACTTGGTCATATGTGAAAAACAGAGATTATGTGTGTACTTGATAAGTATCTTCCTTTACCAAGGCTAACATGGAGGTAATGAATATTAAGTCTATAATTTATCCAAAAGAAAGACAAACATATAGCGACATAAACTGAGGGATCAGATAATTATTGACAGGACATTGAATACATCAGATGCTTTCTACCATGAAAAGATGTGTATATTTTTCTCATTGGAGGAGTTGCTCATTATCAATTTAGATTTGCCTTTTCTGCTGCCATGAAAAAGCATCACTGTCTGTCAAAAGAATGTGTTTTACATTCTCATGGCAACCATCACTACAATTTTTCTGACCTACAAATTGATAGCAAAACTTTTTTTTTTAATAACGATAGATAAATACTTGTTAGAATTCTCTATATTACTATGTATTCACTATATTGAAGCAACTGGTTATTTAGAAAATTAGAATTTTCTACTACATGCTTAGGTATGATGTCAATTGAAAGCCAATAAATTTGTTTAGTGTTCTTTTCTGCAAAACAGAGTACATATTCTATACCAGCTTATATAACTTTTATTTTACCCATAGTCAAAAAAGAGATTATAAAATAAGAATTGGTTTGCCATCTTTCATCATTACACTTGATCAGCTCCCATGAATACCTCGTTTTCTTTTTTCTTTTAAAATTTATTTATTATACTTTAAGTTCTGGGATAAATGTGCAGAATGTGCAAGTTGATTATATAGCTATACATTTGCCATGGTGGTTTGCTGCATCCATTACCCCGTCATCTACATTAGGTATTTCTCCTAATGCTATCCTTTCCCAATCCCCCCACACCCTGCTATCCTTCCCCTAGCCCCCCACCCGAAAACAGGCCCCTGTGTGTAATGTTCCCCTTCCTGTGTCCATGTGTTGTCATTGTTCAATACTCACTTGTGAGTGAGAACATGAGGTGTTTGGCTTTCTGTTCTTGTGTCACTTTGCTGAGAATGATGGTTTCTAGCTGCATCCATGTCCCCACAAAGGACATGAATTCATCCTTTCAGGACATAGGCATTGTCAAGGACTTCATGACTAAAACACTAAAAGCAATGGCAACAAAAGCCAAAATGAGATCTAATAAAACTTAAAGCTTCCACACAGCAAAAGAAACTATCATTAGAGTAAACTGGCAACCAACAAAATGGGAAAAGATTTTCCCAATCTACCTATATGACAAAGGGCTAATATCCAGAATCTATAAAGAATTTAAACAGATTTACAAGAAAAAACAAACAATCCCATCAAAAAGTGGGTGAAGGATATGAAAAGAAACTTTTCAAAAGAAGACATTTATGCAGCCAACAAAAGATCATCACTGGTCATTAGAGAAATGCAAATCAAAACCACATTGAGATACCATCTCACACCAGTTAGAATGGTGATCATTAAAAAATCTGGAAACAACAGATACTGGAGAGGATGTGAAGAAATAGGAACACTTTTACACTGTTGGTGGGAGTGTAAATTAGTTCAACCATTGTGGAAGACAGTGTGCAATTCCTCAAGGATCTAGAAATAGAAATACATTTAACCCAGCAATCCCGTTACTGGATATATATCCAAAAGATTATAAAACATTCTGTTATAAAGACACATGCGCACATATGTTTATTGTGGCACTGTTCACAATAGCAAAGACTTGGAATCTACCAAGTGCCCATCAATGACAGACTGGATAACGAAAATGTGGCACATATATACCGTGGAATACTATGCAGCCATAAAAAAGAATACCTTGGTTTCTACCTGCAGAAATCTGTATTCTGTTATTTAGTACCCCAACATAGAGTATTTTCAAAAAGCAGAATAGATGTACGCATAAATGGAAAGCTAATCATGCAAGATAGTCATATGGCATATTCCTGCTATTTGGAAAAGCTAATATAACAGAATGATAGTATTTACTGAATTTTCATTCTGAGAAAAAAATGAATTGGTTTTGCACAATGTGACAGAATGTAGAGAGCCAGAGTAGCCCATCCCCTCTGGGGGGATCAACAGCAAAGCTGCTGTGACTTTTGGGTGAACTCTGAGAGAAGCCAAACCATAATAGGGAACATGTATGTCTCAGAGAAGAGCAGTCAGATCTAGGGAAAGATAACTAGCTTTCACTGACCTTGCTGTAAGTCAGTTGTTAGCTGAGGTATGTTAACTGAAGTATGAGAATGATAACCACTGTTCTGGGTAACTCCACCCTCCCTCTGCTATGTGCTTTGTGAACATATAAAATAAAGTTCTTTGAGGCAGGACGGGGCTGGAGAAACTGATACTTTCACTTTTCTGGACCGCCGGGACCTGCTTTTCTCTATGTCGATCTTTGTGTTTTTCTTTATCCCCCACCGTTTCCTCTTAGGTCTTTGAACCCTTGTACAGCGTGGGACTCAGTTCACGCCGGAACAGGAAACATTAGCATTTAAATCAGTGTTTTGATAAGGACTTCTTAAACTATTATAAGCTATATACATCCTGAACTATGACTGCCACCCTCTACAAGAGTATATATGTCTAAAATCCTAATGGAGTAACTATCTGGGTCATTGTATGGGTTGTATGATGAAGGACAGAGCTAGGCCTAAATCATAACCCCCTGTATCTGTTAATGTGATGTTATTTGAAGAAAGGGTATGCGCAGATGCAACTAAGTAAAGCATCTCAAGATTAAACCATCTTGGATTAATCAGGTGGACCCCAAATCCAAAGATAAGTGTCATCATAAGCAGAAAAAAGGGGAAACCTGCAAGGGCGACTAGGCCATGTGAAGAAGGTTGCAAAGATTAGAGTCATGTGGCTGTAAACCAAAGAACACCAAAACTTGCCAGTACTCACCAGAAGACTGTAGAGATTCATGGAAGAAATGATTTCCCAGAGCCTCCAGAAGAAGTCCACTCTGCCAAAAACTTAACTTCAAGTTTCGTTTTAGAACAGTGAAAGAATAAAATTTTATTTTAGTCCAAGCATTCAGTTTGTGTTAATTTAGTACATCGGGCTTGAGAACGAATGGAGTTATAACAACTGATAATTACCGCAATCTAAAATGCTATCTTCACAGAAATCGAACAATAAAATAATAGAGGAGAATAAAGCAAATAAGTACTACATACCTAATGGCAAGTTGTAGGATGAAACACTATCAATCTTTTTTCATTAATACAACAATCACATTTATATAAATTTTTTGAATACCCAATTCTGTCTTACTTTACACCCCAATATCTTGTACATATTTTTCCAGGTACTTAGCTTTTTATTTTATTCTATAGTCTTCAGATTTTTAAGGTTAGATTATTAGTGCTAAGAAGGCAAGTAGATATCACATACCTATTAGACTCAGAGCGGGATGAAGTAATTTATTCAAGTATAGAAGTCCTTTGGTAGATACCTATTTAAAAATATAAGCAAATCATAAATAAAACATAAAGCATAAAAATTGAGCATAGGTGTCAGGATGTGGTGGCTCATGCCTGTAATCCAAGCACTTTGGGAGGTGGAGACGGGCAGATAACCTGAGGTCAGGAGTTCAAGACCAGCCTGGCCAACATGGTGAAACCCTGTCTCTACTAAAAATACAAACATTAGCCTGGCATGGGGGCGCACAACTGTAATCCCAGCTACTTGAGAGGCTGAGCCAAGAAGAATCACTTGAACCCAGGAGGCAGAGGTTGCAGTGAGCTGAGATTGCACCATTGTGCTCCAGACTGGGCGACAAGAGTAAAACTCCATCTCAAAATAATTTAAATAAATAAATAAATAAAAGCAGTTGAGCATATCATAACTAGGAATGCTGAAAAAAATATAATGACAAAATCTCATTTTAAAAGTCACAAAAAGATATACATTTTATGTAACAAGAACAAGGAAAATGACAGAATTACAGCTCACTTACAGAAGGCCCAACGGAGATCAATAAACATGGAGTGATATGTTTAAACAGATGAAAGAATAAACAAGAGCTGCCATTACAGAATTTTAAAGACAGAATAAATACTTTTCAAATTTCAAGGCAAAACAAAAAAATTTTTAAGTGAAATAAGATTCTTTTTTAAAACCAGTTGATGTGTCCCTGCAGCTAAAGAAAGTTCTTAAGGCTGAGCAGAAATAATTCCAGATAGAAATTCATTTGTTCAGCAAAGAATCATAGAGATTTGAATACGTGGAAAATATGACTTTTTAATATATTTTCTTACAATTAAAAAAATGAACCCCTGAAAATTTTCATTTTGCCAAAATTTTGGCAGCTGTCAAATCCAAATAATCCAACATGTCCTCCAAAAGTATGTGCATCAGTGGCAAATAAAATTAGTAGTATATCTTTAGCAAAACTAGAAGAAACAGAACATTGAAAGCACACAGTGACCTGTAACAAGAATAATAAACAACTGTTTTCTCTAGATATATTCTTGGTAGTCTCTTTTTAAGTCTTTAGTAACTGGGTACAGAAATTGTACAGAAATTAAAATGCAAAGTCTGAGTGTGAACTGAAGTCACTTAAGAAATAGCAAGTTTACTACATTATGAAAATATTTAAAAAAATGAAAAGTTAGAGCACTGATTACAGAAAAGGGAACAAAATTATGGATGGGCCACAAGAAGGCAATTTGGAAAAGCAACTGTTAGTAAAAGAAGATGGTAGAAAAAAGAAGTAAAAAGAAAGAGCTCTTTGGAGTTCAAACAGTGAGCAACAACAAAGTAAGAATAAATCATTTAAGATCCTGAAAATTAAAAGGAAAAACAATTTCTAAAATTATCATTTTTCTAAGCATTTAGTCAGCAGAGTTAAAAACACATGTCCACCCAAAACCTGCACATAGATGTTCATAGCATTTTTAGTCATGGTTGTGAAAACTTGGAAGCAACCAAGATTTCCTTTGGTAGATGAATTAATTGATAAATAAACTGTAGTACATCCAGACAATGGAATTATCATAGCAAAATGTACTATCAAGGCATTAAAAGACATGGAGTAAACAAATGCATATTGCTAGATAAAAGAAGCCAGTCAGAAAACGTTACATATTGCACGATTACAATTATATGACATTAAAAAACAAAATTTAAAACTACTCTGTATGTTATCATAATGGTAGATATGTGTCATTGTAAATATGCCCAAACTTACAGAATGTACAACACCAAGAGGGAACCCTAATGTAAACTTTGGACTTCGGGAGACAGTGAGATGTCAGTATTAACAAATGTACCACTTTGGTGAAAAATACACAAAAACATTCTGAACAATCTTAGCAACTTTTCCAAAAATCTGAGATTGTCCTAGAACAAAAATTTTCATTCAGAAATTATTTAAGCACTATGCTTATGATTTTTCACTTTACTATATGTAATATAAAAAATACTTTTTTATAAAATGTGATATAGAAACAATTGTGTTATCTTTGTACATGAAATTCAAATCCTGATTTATTTTTATTTAATTCAGCAATTCTATGACTTCATTTGCTAAATTGAATTTTTGTACCACACAATTAAATGTTCATAGTCAGAAAAATAAAAATTCAAAATCTTGCAGATAAAAATAAAAACTCATAGGTGGGTGTTGAACAATGAGAACACATGGACACAGGGAGGGGAGCACTACACACTGGGGTCTGTTGAGGGGAAAAAGGGGAGGGATGGTGGGGGATGGGGAGTTGGGGAGAGACAGCAAGGGGAGAGATGCCAGATGTAGGTGATGGGGAGGAAGGCAGCAAATCACACTGCCACATGTGTACCTATGCAATAATCTTGCATGTTCTTCACATGTACCCCAAAACTAAAATGTAATAAAATAAATTTTAAAAAATTCAAAATTTATATGTCTGCAGGAGCCATGGTATTCTTATCCTGATTTCTTTGTGCAAATATTAATAAGCTCACAGATAACTTATTTTTTTCCCGTATTTTTGGAACAGTCATTCTGATTTCTCAAATTTTTCTTCATCTTTCCTTATATCTGACTTGTAATTATAAACTGTGTGATATATATATAAATACAAAAAAAGAACTTAATAAAAATCAATGTGTTTTATAAATCTTATGAAGGATAGAAAAAGAATTCATTATTATTAATCACCTCTCTCAATTTTCCACATTAGGCATATTTCCATTAAACAGCTGATAAATTCATTTTATTTTTATCATATTCTCAACAAGCAATAAGTTTTAGATAATATACCTGAAAAAATATATAATTTTTTATCAACTCAAACAGGATGTTATAACTTTTTCAATTTTTTGTTTTATATAGAACGTCATCCATTGGATTGAGCAAATGTGGAAAAAAAATTATTTGTGCTATGAATTCACATCAAGATATATCATTTTGGATTGAAATTATCTGATAAACATTTTGCAAATAAGGTTAAAGTTAAAATTTGTTTTGAAGAGTTTTTTGGCGGGAAAAGAAACTCTATTATATATTGAGAGCAAGAGAGTGAACCACATACATGAGCCCAACTATTCTAAGCTAGTGTTTGATATAAACAAACCTCTTTATATTACAGTATGATAATAATTAAGATGGGAGAAGCAGAGGTGTTTTGGATACATAGCAACATGAGTGTGGAAGTTGTATTTCAGGTGGTAGGATTCCAATATCTTTTCTGAAACAATTTAAACTTATATTGGGTCTTAAAGAATGAGTTGAAGTTAGCTAGAGAAAGGAGGAAAAACATTCCATGATAATTGAATCAAGTGTTTATAATCTGAATATGAGTTTAAAACTCCATCAGGAAATCAAAGTAGATCAGTAGGTGGTAGAGTGGGGTGTGGGGAGCTGGTGGGGTAGGTGGTAAGTTCCAAACCACAAAGGTTATCATGTGCTTTATTATGCAGGGTTTTGTAAGCCAGGGTAAGGCATTTACCATGAGATTTATAAAGGACAATTAAAGTTTTTAAGTGGAGAGAAGGAAAAGAGAGCCCTCAGAGAATTTTACAGAAATCTAGGTTAAACAATGAAGATGGGCAAGAACAGAATAATGGCAAAGGGAAATGTAGGAAATTGCACAGAGTTGAGAGAATATTACAAAATCTAATTCATAGTACTTAGTGATTGATTAGATATGAGAATGAGGGAGAGAAATAAATTGAGTGGGTCTCAATATAAAATCCCAGGTGTTTGCTTTCAATCACTAATCAGCTTAGAACGTCATTTACTGAGGTAAAAAACAAAGACAGAGTTGTGAGTTTTGCATGACAAAGGAAGGGTCCCATTGTGGTAATGCTGTGTAATACATGAATATCATAATAGTAAGTAAGTTATTGAATAATCAGGTCTCTTTCTTAAAACAGAAAATAAGGTGAAGATAGACTTTGGGAATCTTTCTTCTGGTGATGGTATATGACAGTCCTAGAGTAAGAAATATTGCCTAATAAGATAGGCAGAATAGGAAAAGTAGAGGCATGCATTCAGTTCCTGTCTAAATCAACATTTTATTTGTTCAACAAGAAAGAGGGCATGGATGAGGAGGTTGAAAATGATTATGTAAGTGAGTGGAAGGAAAATTAGGAAGGTGTAACACCTTATCTTAATGGTAAATAAAAAAATACTTCATAGTAAACATAGTGTGGTCATGATAAGCAATGCCAACCTGCTAAGTGGTCAGGTAAAATAAATATATTTTAAAATTCCCTCGAATTTAGTAAAAGAATCCCACTATTATCAATAAAAGAATTTTTTGATATTGGGGCTTAATCTATAATTGCAGACAATTTAGATGTGAATAAAAAGGAACTGAGTAAAGACATTGGGTTGCACAACAATGATTGGTATAACATCGTGTGGCAATTTGAGGAAGCTGTATAACAGATGAAAATATTTCTTTATGGGAGCTGCATAAGATCAGTTTATATGCTGGTTTGGTATTAGAGAGGGAAATATTGAAAATAAATTAACAGGAGACAAAGAATTTTCAGATGAGGGGCTATGTGTCAATTTATTGGGATTTCTTTTCTGATTGATTTACTTAACATTATATTGATTTAAACATCTGAACCAGAGTATCTCAACCTCAATCCTATTGACCTTTTAGCCAGGTTATTTATTCTAGGATACTCTTCTGTGCATTATAGAATATTTAACATCATCCCTGACTTCTACCCCTAGATACCAATAGCATCACCTCTCATCATGACAACCAAAAATGTCTGCAAGTATTATAAATATGCCCTGAGTGGGGGCAAAGTCACCCCTATTTAGGAACCACTGGTTTAAGTGAAAGAATATATTGAAAAAAGGGATTCTAACAGTGATTTTTAAATTTAAAATGTAGTTCTGAATATGTATTACTTTTATTTTAATCAGTGTATAAATGGGAAAGGAAGACATACTCTCATATATATTCAATTTGGTAATTTTTAATACTCACATTCTAATGAAGAGAAATATTTTTGAAAATTTACATAGTACTTTATTACAGCTTGCAACTCATTTTATAACATTTTGCAGTGTGGATATCCTCTGAGAAACCTAATTTGGGGATTAGTGTTATCCTCTGAGAAACCTAATTTGGGGGTTAGTGTTCAAGTTATATACAGTAGCTTCCCTTATCTGCAGTGTGTCTTTCCATAGTTTCCGTGACTTAGGATTAAAGATTTTCTGAAAGTAGGTGACTACAGTACAATAAGATATTTTAAGAGAGAGAGAAAAAAGAGACCACATTCACATAACGTTTATTATACTATATTGTTATAATTGTTCTATTTTATTATTAGTTATTGGTAATCTCTTACCCTCCTAATTTATAAATTAATCTTCATCATAGATATTTACATATAAAAACAAACATAGCAACTATGTGGGGTTTAGTACTATTCACAGTTTTAGACACCAAGTGTGGATCTCAAAATGTATCACCCAGAGAAAAGAGTTAACTACTGTTTTAACCTTTGGAAAGCAATGGTGTAGGAAAATGGGGCACATCTTCAGGAATTTAATATCACATAAATAAGTTAGACTATCCAATGTAATCTGGAGGAGAAGAGATTATAATTCTTATAAAGTAATACTTTGGAAGAAGTAAGAAATTCAGGGTTAGTAGGTATATGAATATTTGCAAGTGACATTTTTCACAAAATATTTACCATGAATTTTGTCAAATGTTATATCAAAAAATAGATATACTATGATTGAAAAGTTTATTTTCGAAAACACACAAACACAAAAATAAAAAACAATGCATCGTTCTCGGCTCATTAGTCTCTTTTTAGTAGACTTGTTTAAATGAGGAGTTCTTAATCATTTGGTGGGTAATACATTCTTTTGGCAGTCATCTAAAGAAGGGTAAACTTCTTTGAGTACCTGTATTTATTTTAAATCCATAAAATAAAATGTAGAGGTTTCCAAAGAAAACCAAGTATACTAAAATATAAATGTCAAAATGTTTAAATATGATTTGGTAATAGAAGTGCTTCTTTCTAAATGCATTCAAAACAAGAATTAGTGGCAAGTTTAATAATAAAATAATTTCAAAGTCAGGATGAGCATATTTGCTATATTGACATATATGATATCTGATATGAAAATAACAGTGATTTCTGTTACTCATAAAGCCAAAGGTTCTGCTACTACTGCGATTTTCCCTCTATATTCATAAGTGAAGGAAATACTACAATTCAATTAGAGGTTGGGCCCATTTTACTCGATACCACTACTTGTGCTCACTGTCCAGGAGTGTGGGGACAGGCCTGCCTTAACTGTCACGACTGGTGCTTGGTCACATTATCTGAGGCATGAGGATGGGCTTCCCCTACCCAGTGCCACTGCCATACACACTATCCAGGGGCCTGTCCTGTCTGCCACCACTGATACACATGTATACCACTTAGAAGCATAAGTACGGGCCCACTTTGCATGCTGCTGGTGCCCACACATAACTCGCAGGGCGCCAGAGCCCAGCCAGCACAATCTGCTACTGCCACTGCAGGCACCCACTCACTTGCACCATCTGGGGACCTAGGTACTGGCCCATTCAATCTACTGCCACCACCCCTGCTGCCTGCACACACCACTCAGGGGGCCAAGGGTTCGTTTGCCATTGCTATAGCTACTGTCAATGCCACACATGCAATCTGTGTGCTTGAAGCCTGCTCAGCTAGCCTGCTTTTGTCACTGCCAGCACGCAAGCCCACTGTTGGAGATCCAGCAGTTGACCTACCAGAGTTGCCACTTTTGGCACCTGAATACGCCTCCTGAAGGCACAGAGCAAGTATGCCCAATTTACCGCTTCCAAACTGGTACCCAATGGCCAGCCTGCCTGGGATCCCTGTCCCTAGCAAAGCCTTGCCATAGACTCTACTACAACTACAGCCTAAGTCACTAAAAATCTAACAAATACCGCTGACACTAATTATGGCCAAAGAGATTATACATAGATGACACTACTGAACCCAACCAGACTCAAAGTCAAAGCAGTGTACCCAACCAACACTATAGATACCTCTATAGGAAAATGTCTTTCCCTATGAATGTGAATTCATATAGTAAGAAGAGTGACTTTTATACCAGATATATGGATATCAATGTAAACTACCCAAAAAGATTTTAAATAAACAAAGCAATCCAGAGCAAAGAATCAAAGCTAGAGGCTACAGACTACCTGACATCAAAACACACTGCAAGACTATAGTAACAAAACAGCATGGTATTGGTATAAAACAGACACAAAGATGAATGGAACAGAATGGAGAGTTCAGAAATAAATCCACATATTTACAGTCAATTGATTTTTAACAAAGACTCGAAAAGCATACACTGGGGAAAAGACACCTTCTTTAATAGTGGTGGGAAAATTTAATATGCAGAAGAATGAAACTTGTCTCCTATCTCTCCCGAAATACAACAATCAATTCAAGATGGATTAAAGATTTAAATATAAGAGCCAAAACTATAAAACCAGAACAAAAAAAAAAAAAAAAAAACCCACTAGGAAAACACTTCCAGGCATCAGTTTAGGGAAAGGTTTCATGGTTAAGTCCTCAAAAGCACAAGGGACTATAATAAAAAGACATTAATAAATAAATAAATAAATAAATAAATGAAATAGACTATAATAAAGACTATACTAAACTAAAAAAGCTGAGAAAAGAATCACCAGAGTGAAGAGACAACCAATTGAATGGGGGAAAATATTTACAAACTACTCATATCCCAAGAGACTGATACCTAGAACATACAAGGAACTCAAACAACTTAACACAAACATAAATAATTCCATTAAAAAATGCGCTGACATGAATAGACTTTTTTCAAAAGAAGACATACACGTGTCCAACAGATAGATGAAAAAAGTACTCAATAAAGCAATAAAATCATCAGGTATGGAAATCAAAACCACAATGAGAAGTTATCTTACTCCAGTTAGAATAACTATTATTAAAAAGACAGAAAAATAAAAGATGACATGAGTATGTGTGGAAAAGAGGACTTTTATACACTCTTGGTGGGAATGTAGATTAGTACAACTAATATGGAAAACAGTAAGGTGATTTTTCAAAAACTAAAATTTGAATTGCCATATGATTCAGCACTCCCACTACTGGGGATTTATCCAAAAGAAAATAAATCTGTATACAAAAGGTATACCTGCACTTACACGTTCATTCCAGCACTATTCACAATAGCAAAGATACAGGATAAACCTAAATGCCAACTGACAAATGAATGGATAAAGAACATTTGGTGTATATACAGTGAAGAGCATCTGGCCATAAAAAAATTGAAATCATTTCATTTGTAAAATAAGATGGAATTGGAGGTCATTATGTTGACCTCCAATTGTTGCCAGAAACAGAAAATAAAACACTGCATGTTCTCACTCATGTGTGGAAGCTCAAAAAGTTGATCTCATGGAGACAGAGAAGAGCAATGATAGATAACAGAGACTGGGGAAAGTGGGTGAAGGCAGGGTGAAAGAGAGCTTGATTAGGAAGTACAAACATGCAGTTAGGTAGAAGCGATAAGCCCTAGCATCAAAAGTGATGGATGTCCCAAATAGCCTGATTTGATCATTATACGATGTATTCATGTATTCAAATATCAGATAAATATGTTCAATTATTATGTATCAATAAAAAAAAATTTCTTCATTTACCTAGTTACTTTTTGACAGATTTTATTTATTCTACTTTGTAGGGTCCTAATGTGCTACTCCTTATCTTAATAGCGTTGCTCAAATCTCACTCACAGATCTGTTTCTATGCTAGGTTTTCCATCTCAGTACAACTCTACTGTTCATCTGAATGCTCAACCCACAATCTTGACGCATTCTCTTCGACCAGTCAAGTTCTATGGCTCAATGATTTTTACTACAGTCATTACTTCTCTTCCTTAATTGTTACCAGTTCTGACAAAAACTGCTGTGAGTTCTCCATCACGTCTCTTTACTTTTTTATATCGATAGCATTTTGAAGTTGGTATATAAATATTCATAATGAAATTAGATTCTAGAACCCTCATAGTTTGATCTGAACATGTGATCAAGAACTATGAAATATGTTGTGGGAAAAAGTGATGAGCTTCTAAACCATGTCTATCAAAGAAGCCTTGTCCTCCATTTTCCTCTTTCCATTTCCTGCATAGGGGAAAGTGGATAATGGTGAGGGAATAACTTTGGGCAATGCACACAAGAGAACTACATTATCAAAAGAATAGAAAATGGCTGTGGTGGCTCGTGCCTGTAATCCCAGCACTATGGAAGGCCAAGGTGGGCGGAACATGAGATCAGGAGTTGGAGACCAGCCTAGCCAACATGGTGAAACCCCAACTCTACTAAAAATACAAAAATTAGCCACGTGTGGTGACATATGCCTGTAGTCTCAGCTTCTTGGGAGGTTGAGGCAGGAGAACTGCTTGAACCTGGGAGGCAGAGATTGCAGTGAGCCAAGATCATGTCATTGCACTCTAGCCTGGGTGACAGGGCAAGACCCTGTCTGTGGGGCGGGGAGGCAGGGAGGAAAGAAAAATAAAAAAACAAAAATAAAAAAAGAATAGGCAAGAAGCATTTCATCCTCATTTAAATTTTTTAAATTTTTTTTATTTTGCTGTCTTAACCCAGCTAGAAGTTGGTCAGTCCTCCCTCTTGAACATAGAACTTTCCTTATTGGGCTATCATACCCACTCTAATTGTCCAGGGCCAAGTTCTAGATAGCTAGGGACAGCCTTTATGTCTCAGAGACGGCCAAAATTATCCAAATTAGCCAATCACAGGAAGCCCTTGATACTTACCTAATCCCACACTGCTTGCCATAGATGACCTACCCCCTGAGGCTCCAGCTTGCTGTTCCCCTGTCCTCAGGTGTAGCACTCTGTGTGGCCCTGCTTGGTCATCTTCTATTTTTTGGAGCTTAAAAGAAAAAAAGAAAAAAATTTGTCTCTCTTCTATCCAAGTGTCATTGTGTTATTTCCCACCATCAAAAGATTCTTTAAACCTTATGAATCACTTTGCCACTGTGAAGCCACAATAACTTTCTTAGGCTATTTTATAATCTAACGGTAACATGCATAAACAGTGAGCTTCTATGATGTTTCAGCATGCCTGTGTTTTGCTGTTTGGTTGGACAGAGATGAAGATATAAACTCATATTGTTACAAATGATAGAAGTCCAGAATTATTACAAATGATAGAAGTCCAGAATTAGTATAATTTATCATTAACTATGTTTGATTATCATTTATCATTAATATGGCCACACTTTGTATCAGAATAGGTGAAATAAAGCATTCAGGTTAGATAAGCAGGTAGATAGGTAAGTGGATGGATGCATGGAAAGTAAAAGAAAGAAAGCGATTACAGAATGTAGACAGAAACATAAATAACAGAGCAGATGTCCTCTGATTTCTAAATGTTTACTTCACTGACTCTTCTACACTGAAACCAAGCTAAATTCCAGAACAAAGTAGTGTCAGTGCAATACAGTACTGACAAATATTAGTGACATGTCATTGCCATTTTTATCCCAGCCATCTAGTTGTTACTCTTTGGAGTGCTTGCTATGTTTTGCTCAGCTTTGAGAGATTTTACAAAAATTATTTACTTCATCAATTCTAAAATGCAGATGCAGTGACAGAGATGAAAGCACTATTAAAAAGTGCGTGGCTATGATTGTATTGAAAGCAAAATAAACTCCACTGATGGAAAAATGATTAAATGTGCCCATGTGAATGAAACAAATTATTCAATAGGAAGAATTCTGAAGGACACGGTATAAATAATACAGCCTGTTGAAAGCGCTGTGAGTATGCCATTGCCGGTGATGATTAAGAGAAGTATGTGATAAAAGGAAGACATAAAACAAGAAAAACAAAACAAAACAAAAAAACCACCGTATGGCTAGTCATGAGGCCTAGATTTTCACAGAACAAAAAACACAACAATATCATTGATTGCCCATTAAAAATTGCAAAAAAAGAAAGAATTAACTTGGAAAATATTCTCCAGATGGCTCTGGAAGTACAAACTTTGTACAATCTGCACAATTTCTTAGTGCCTTGATGATAAATGCAAATATCATGAGGTATCCCAAAAACATGACAGGGATTTTCAAAAAGAATATTTTAAAGGAGAAAGATAACCTGCCTCAGAAACTATTCAGTATAGATGAAACTGATGTATTTTGAGAAGAGACAAGGAAATAGATGAATGGATAAACAAAATATAAGGTATATATATATATATATATAAAATGAAATATTATTCAGTCAGAAATAGAAGAAAATCACCCAAACTCTGGAGAACATTCTGCTAAGTGAGATAACTAAGAAACAAAGGACAAATACTGTACAATATCATTTAAACGTGGAATCTAACAAGTTGAACTCAAAACAAGTAGAAAGTAGAATGGTGGTTTTAGTTATAAGATTAATTTAAGTTCTGGGTATTTAATGTAAAACTCTATCGTTTATTTGAAATTTGCTAAGAGAGCAGGTTTTATATGTATACACACACACACACACACACACACACACACACACACACACACACACACCCGTAATTATAAGCAGTAATAGATGTCATAATTGACTGTAAAAACAGTACACAAATGTATAGGTACATGAAATGTATAGGTACACTGCCCATCTTAAATATATGCAGTTTTTCTCTGTCAATCAAATATTTTAAAATAAAAAAGAATGAATGTAGCAAGGCATATATTAGATATTGTTAAAAGTCCTCACAGTGCTATTTTTGGGCACCCAGGGTCCTTTTCTCTGTGGCTTTACCTCAAAAAGTATCTCAGCTGATAGATGGGAAGGAGAAGATTTTGCTTAGGAGGTTTTGATCGGTCAAAGGTAGAAACAGTCAAATTATTTAGACGTATATTTCAGTGGCCACAACTCAGGTACAAGGCCCCATCCTACTGCCAGGGAGGAAAAGAAATGTAATCGAACTGAATGTCCAAGACTAAAAGGAACCAAGTTTTTGTGAAACAACAATCTCATCTACATAGGTTCCACCCCTATATCTTTTATTTATGTTTGACAATAGAGTTATTAATGAGAATGTTTTTAATGTTCATTTTTATTTGGTTGTTTCATCACTTATTGTTACTACATGGTTTTGAGGGAATGTGTTCTCCTTCCCGGTCCATGAGGAGGGTAGCTTTAAGAGCAAGAATTTCCCAGCACCATGCCCTCCTCCCATCTCTCTCCATTTGGGAGATTCAACAGTTTATGTTTGAATTTCGCAGGCATGGGAAGAAACTAAAAGTCAATCACTCCAGCGGAAGCTCTAACAAACTCCTTTCATTGGCCCAGGGTCTTGGAGAAGGTGGGGGTTTCTCCCAGGGTAAAAGTGCATGCTGGCCGGGCACGGTGGCTCATGCCTATAATCCCAGCACTTTGGGAGTCAGAGGCTGGTGGATAACTAGGTCAAGAGATCGAGACCATCCTGGTCAACAAGGTAAAAATCCGCCTCTACTAAAATATACAAAAAATTAGCTGGGCATGGTGGCACACGCCTGTAGTCTCAGCTACTCGGTAGGCTGAGGCAGGAGAATTGCTTGAACCCAGGAGGCGGAGGTTGCGGTGAGCCAAGATCACGCCGTTGCACTCCAGCCTGGGTAACAAGAGAGAAACTCCGTCTCAAAAAAAAAAAAAAATATTTCGTGCTCCCTCACCTGCGCCGGATTTTCTAGCTTTCTGGAATCCCCTCCCATACGGTGTGATTTCCCCTCTGGAATCCCCTCCCACACTCTTCGTGGAAGACTTTCTCTTCTTCTTTCCTTCTCTTTTCTCTACCTAAATAAAATCATCTTTCTGCAACACTGTTTTGGGTCCGATACTCACTTTACAAGCATAGGGTCCACCTGCAGCGGCCCCACTGCTTATTCCTTAAGAGGTTGGAGGCCAAGAACCCACAAAGATCACCGGCATCCAAGAAAAACCTGGTTACAGAATGTCTTAAATTACAATGAAAAATATTTTCTTTTTAACATTTATAAGTTTGAGAACTCACTGAGGTTTTGTGTAAGCTATGATAGTGACTAACTTTGATAAATGTTACAGTAATGTGTGGAGAGGAGATATTCTCAGTTTTACAGTTGAAGGTCCAATGTATCAAGTATGTTGATTTATTTTTATGTATGTATGTATGTACGTATGTATGTATGTATGTACGTATGTATGTATGTACGTATGTATGTATGTATGTACGTATGTATGTATGTATGTATTTTTGTCAGCATCCGGGTATCTCTGTGTCACCAAGGCTGGAGTGCAGTGGTGTGATCATAGCTCACTTCAGCTTTCAAATCCTGGGCTCAAGTGATCCTCCCACCTCAGCCTCCTGAGTAGTGGTGACCACGGATGCATGCCACCATGCCCAGCTATTTTTTATATAAATATACTTTTTGTAGAGACAGGTTCTCATTTTGTTACCCAGGCTAGTCTCAAACTCTTGGCTTCAAGGAATCCTCCCACCTCGACCTCCCAAAGTGCTGGATTAAAGATGTTAGCCACCATGCCTGGAATGTTGATTTCATCATTCAAATTCTTTTCTTTAAACTTTATCTGTCAATGCTACTGCTGTCCTTTGTATTAAAATATAAAAAATTAAATTAATAGGAGACAAAAATGTATTTATATTAATAGCATCGTATATTATAATGCTATGTTACTAGATATATAATGCTCCTTTAATTCATTGTGGATTGATTCAAACATTGCTTATATAGCAATAAAAATTATTAATTTATTCTCATATTTAATTCAGTGTGTTTTTTCTATTGACTTGGCTACCCAGATATGTAACTTTTTGTATTTGTTTAATACATTTCAATTAAGTTTTCATTTTTATTTTATATTGTTACTTTCAAACATTCTATAGCAGCGTATGTTTATATGCCTCACCTAAGTACCATACAAATTAAATGAAGCTGTATTTTTTCCCTTTCTCTATTATAGGGCTGTATTATTTGTCATCATTTATTGTTACTGTTTTTGTCTTAATTTACTACATTTTCGTTTCATTTTTGCTTGTTTTATTTCATGGTTTGTTAGTTATTTTCATATTTTACTTTTATATTAATAAAAAAGCTTACTTTTCTTTGAATTTATCTCTACTTTTAAAGTGATAATGGTTTTCTTCATTTTTATGTTTCTCATTTTCATATAGAAAAGCAAAATATACTTCCTATATTATGAGAAATCTGGCATTCTTTTTGGTCTATTTATTCTCCAACTTTCTATTCTTTAACATTTTAGTCTTTATCAGTGTATTTGAGTGCACTGAGCCATTCTATTATAGGTATTACTTTTTAACAAAATTTCCTTCAGATATGAAAACTACATTTTTTTCATATTTACACCATTCTTTTATACTTAAAATTGTCCACTAAGATATTTAAATTTACAGGACCAGTTTTAATTTAAAATTTTATTCTAGTATTTATTCCAAAATTTACATTTCTAGTTAACTGCTTTGATTTATTTCTAAGTCAAGTGGACCAATTTGTATGAAGATTTTTTTTTAACCAATGTGTTAATTAATTCAATTCTCTCCAAAGCCTTAGTAAACTGCTTACCAAAGGTCTCCAGATAGCTGAGTAATGGGAGTGTCAAGATTTGAATCCAAGTCACCAAGTTCCAAAGCTGTTCCAATCACTGCATTGCTGTGTTAGCTGCCATTGTTCTCAAGTGGTTTTCTGGTCTTTCTCACGTACCGTTAACAACTTTTATGTATGTAAATAAAATTGGTTACAAATATTATTTCCCAACATCGTTTGGTTGTAGAGCTCATGTATAAAATGCAGTTGATTAAAAAAATTTTGGAAAACAACAGAAAACACTATTTTCCTGGTTGATTTTTAGGGAATAAAACAACATCTATGAGTGTAATTCTTCACTTTTACATTCACATTCATTGATTGTTTTTCTATACAATTTAATAATTTGTGAAAAGCTTTCTTTCTTTCCTTCTTTTGGGAGATGGGGTCTGGCCATTTTGCTAAGGCTGGAGAGCAGTGTCTATGCACAAATATGATCCCACTTTTGATCAGCACAGGAATTTTGACCTGCTCCACTTCACCCCCTTATGCCTCTTCCAGGAGGTCACCATACTGATGCAAAACATAGTGAAAATACCAAATTGGCATTAAGAACTACAGCCCAGAACTCCTGGGATTAAGGATTTTCCTGCCTCAGCCTCCCGAGTAGCTGGGACTGTAGGCGTGCCCCACCATGCCCAGTTTTTTCTTTAAACTTATCATTCTTAATGGTGAACTTGCATGTGTCAATGGTCCGTGTGGATGAACTGTCCCTTGTTCATCACTTGTCCTAGAGGTGCTCCAGCTTCCCCTCTTGGAAGTCCACTCTTTGGGGATCCTTATCTCCAGCAGACAGTGCTGACTGTCTGATAATAGACTATTGCTCATCAGATTACCTGGTGTTCTGGCTTACTTAGAAATGTAGATATGGTGAGTTCAGTGATACTGAGTCAGATATAAAAGATTATATTCCTGTTTCTCTGTCCCCCAGCACGGACTACTTTCAAACAGACTTTCTCAGTCTGTAATTTTTGTCATTTTTTAAAAAGTAATTGTCCCCTGGGCTGAGTGCGGTGTATCACACCTGTAATCCCAGTACTTTGGGAGGCCAAGGTGGGTGGATCACAAGGTCAGGAGTTCAAGACTAGCCTGACCAACATGAACATGGTGAAACCCCATCTCAACTAATAAATACAAAAATTAGCAGGGTGTGGCGGCATGCACCTGTAATCCCTGCTACTCAGGAGGCTGAGGCAGGAGAATCTTTTGAACTCGGGAGGCAGAGGTTGCAGTGAGCTGAGATCATGCCACTGCACTCCAGCCTGGATGACACAGCGAGACTCGATCACAAAATAATAATAGTAATAAAATAATTATCTCCAAATCCAATGCTATTCTAATTTTTATCATTATTAACATAGGTCTTGGGATTATGTGAATAGATGATAGAAAATGGCAAAATTTTGACTTAGAATATAATACCACAAATTTGGAATAGCTGCTTATATTGATATATTTCTCTGGATGATAGAGGTCCTGAACATTAGGGTTAAGTCAGACACAGAGAGTAAACTCAATGCATACACAGTTGGTTTTTCCTAACTGTGGGTACCACAACCCTGAATTCAACCAGCCAGGGATCAAAAATATTCAGAAAAAATGTTGCAACTGTCCTGAACATGTACAGACATTTTTTGTCATTATTCCCAAAAAATGCAGTACAATATTTACATACCACTGACATTGTCTTAGTTATGAGTAATCTAGAGTTGATTTAAAGCATACTGGTGGGTATGAATAGGCTCTATGCAAATACTATGCTATTTTCTATAAGGTGATTGAGCATCTACAGATTTTGGCATCTATAGAGGTGTCCTGAAATCAATTTTCTCATCTATACCGAAGTGCAACTCTGTGTGCGTGTGTGTGTATGTGTGTGTGTGTGTGTGTGTGTGTTTGTGTGTGTGTGTGTGTGTTTGTGTGTGTGTGTGTGTTTGTGTGCAGCCCAGGTACTGTTTTATTCTGAAAGCAAAGCTTATGACATGGCAATATGCTTCGTAATTAATCTCTATGAAGAACTCAGAAAGGGCTGCCTCTTGCCACCAAACCCCTCCAGATGGTTCACCTTCTATCCATACACACATCAAGCATCAACCATTGTCAACTATCACTGGTCCTTTCTGAATTTTTGTTTTTACCATTTTATTCCTTTAAGTTTTGATACTCTATTCTTTGTACTGTTTTTTTCTTTGGCATTGCCATGATAAAAAAAAAAATAACAGAAAGTTAGTGCTGTCACTTACATGGTTGAGGCCCTGGAGTGTTTTGCAGATGCGTGGAATTATTTTAGATTCAGTCTTGTGAGACAGTTTACACTGACAGCTGCAGATTCTGGCACACAGTCCATTGAATTGATAAAAGGAGCCACCTCTTTTCTGTGGGTGAAAACTGAAGTTAATTCTAACTTGGGTGTTTTCCATTTAAAAAGCACATTTGCTCACTTATAATGGTAGCAACAGCTGATGTACACCTAGACTAAAGCTGCATTATTTCCACAATATGGGAACAACCTTTCTCATTTTTGTTTTACGTAACAGAACACCCTTTAGCACATAAATCATGTTCACCACTTACTCCTAACGAACAGTGTCAGCAATGTAGTCATCCAGATTCATAGATGTTCTCATGCTTTACCTTTTAGTTTACCATCCACATTTGGGAAATTATGTAAATTCTATAGAATGCTAGTCTGTTGATCTTCAAATTCCCTTTTAATTTTTAAAAATATCTTTATTATTCTCTAGCATGGACTTTTATCTGTCAATTTACTTATTTTATCACACTGTAGATATTATAAATGTATAATATAATATTTCTGTGTTAGTTGCTTTAGAAGCTTATAGATTAAATAAATGTTATTTCTGGACATCAGGGATTTGGGGGATGATTTTATAAGCCATTAACAAGGAACTTTTAAATTCATGAGAAAGAGAGAATGAGAGAGAGAGAGAGAGAAACCCTAGGAGTGCAGTGGTTCTTCTGTGGGAGTTTAAGACATAGTATGCCAAACTAAAAGGAGCAGGAAAGTTTATTTTTAGAGATGATCCTTGAATTTAATCCTAGTAGATGGGCTGAATTTAAATATGTCGATTTCAAATAAGGAATCTAAACTGATGACGGCTTTATGGTGATAGAAATACTTTATTTTGCATATTTCACCTTTTGTTATCTATTCCCTTAGTCATTGTGTATCTCATTAGTAAAACATACCTAAAACAGACACAGAATTAAAGTTCCTAAGATAAATAAAATAACTTTGCATATATTCTGTTTGTGTAGTTTAAAAAACTTTTTTTTTCCCATGGTGTTCCATGATTTGGTGTGTGCAATAATCACTATATTGTTTGAGAACAGCAAAGTGAAACTCTCATAGCAAATACCCTTGAAAAATTAGTCATAATCAACTGGTTTATCCCAGATTAATTAAACTTTTGTCTTTCTAGTCTGTTTACTAATGAAGAGTGATGTGTATTTTGTTGTTATTGTTGTTGTCCTCAGTGTCATCTATAAAAAAAATTATCGATAGGCAAATATTTGCAAGTATCCACTGTCATTTTTTCATCAGTCTGGGCCTATCTCCTACAGTAGTTGAAATACAAATCTTAACCATGTCATGTAAATGTTTCATAGTGATGATTTAAGGGTTAATAACAGTGAAGACTATAATCAATTATAATTCATTTCAGTAATATGAAAACATTATTAAGTCACTGTTAAAAAGAAATCCTTATAAATTCCATTGGAAGAAAAATGTTTTTGATCACATCTTAGGGGAAAACAGACTGTCTCCATTGTAAGCAGTTCTGTGAAAATAAATTTGAAGTATACACACTTTTCTTCTACTGGGACTTTGAATATCTCAACTGAATATTTCGGAAGAAGCCACAAGTCTGTTAAAAAAAAAAAAAAGGAGTGAATGTATAGCTGTTGGCAGACTAATCAAGGAAAACAGTGCTATGACATATGTTGTTTTCTCTGTAGAAAAATCCAAATGGGACTTCCTAATGACTGAAACTGAAATTAATTTTATAAGCATTAACGTTTGTGGGTGCTTCACACATGCAAGTACAGAACCTTTCTCTTGATGATGAACCAAAGTGTATCAAGTGGGACACAGATTGAAATTAAGAGCTATTTACAATCAATTGAGTTTACATCAGCCATGGTTTCATTGGTCTCACATACTTTATACATTTTTTTTCTTACCAAAACATGTCGGTTAAAACAATGATAAATGTTTTTAAACTAAAAGAGGTTAAATAATACAATAACAATAATAAAAAAACTACATAACAGTCTTCATTAGTAAACAGACTAGAGGAGCAATAGTTGAATATCTGAGATAAACCAGTTGATTATGACTTATTTTTCAAAGGTGCTTGCTATGCGAGTTTCACTCAAGTATGAGGTTAAATGCTTGGGAGTTATTTAACCTTGAGAAGAAGGTTATTGTCGTTGAAAAATTTGCTTTCTAGTCTCCACGTTTGTGCTTCTTTGAAATTAAAATAAAAATGCCTATAAAATAACTCAATAAATTTAAGAAATTACATATTTGGCCTGGAAAAATATCACAAAACCATCTGATAAATTGAATCACATAATGTAACCATTTTAAATGTTTTGATTTCTAGTAAAATAAAAATAACAGTTGAAAAAAAATGTAGATATCATTTTCTTAAGAATAAAATTTGAAAATCTGATTTGAAAGTTATCATTTGGATTTATGACCAGAAGCATCCATTTATTGAACAAGTATATATTTATAAAAAATTTTATGTGAGCAACTGTGCTAGAGATTCAAAGACACTATCTAAGTCCTCAAATGTCTTATAAACTAAAATGTACATAACTTTTCAACAATTGACAGAATTCTTGTCATTAACATTTAAATAAGGTCAATCCCAATACAGGCATAAAATTTGCAATTTATAATGTGTACATACTTTGTATCTAATAGTAAAAATTATTATAACCTTTCTTACAATTTACTGTATTCTATCAAAATTTCAAAAATGTGATGGAACAACAACAACAAGAAAGAACCCAAGCATAAGCAGCTTTCATAAACAATAGTCTAATATTGACTAGGAAACACTATGGTCTTTCACATCTGAAAATTCTGATAATGCAGTATGTCTATATCATGCAACACAGACACAATTCCAATTCGATTTTAGTTTCAGTGCTTTTTTCCAGAGAAGATACTATTTGATATATTAATCTGTATTTCTCTGATGTTTTACACAAACAAAATCATTTTCTATTTGTAAAATTGCTTTTTCTTCTTAGTACGCATAGATGCATCTGAGTCACTAAATATGGAGCGGTCCAGCCACATACTTGACTTTGTTTTCAGAGCACACCATACTTTCTTGACAGTGAATATTTATATGCCTACCATTAGTATCTTTTATAATTTAGATAGACTGCGAATTTATCAAATCATCAAGTAATGGCTACTTTTTGCTTCACAGTTTTCCCCCCAATTTATCCATTTTCTCCATAAATAACATTTTACTATATGCAGCAAAAAAGAAACCAGGCCACACTGTCTAAATTTTGTTTGGAAGCTTTCTTAGCTAAATCATCACTTACAATTTCTCCTTTCTACATAGCTGTAGGATGTATCCAGGTAGGTAAGATACATTCCACTTTACAATAAGGATCACTTTTTATACAGTTTCCAATAATATGTTCTTAATTTCCTTCTAAACTCACATCAGCAATTACTTAATTGTCTGTATTTCTACCAATAGACTGTGTATGATGATGTAAGTATTCTTTAAGACATTATAGGTTTTTTTCTACCAGGCTTTCCACCTCCTTCTGAGTTCTCAGCACAGTTATTAATGTCTTTTTTTTTCTTTTTGGAGACAGCGTATCACTCTGTTGTTCAGGCTGGAGTGAAGTTGCAAGATCTCAGCTCACTGCAACCTCTGCCTTCTGGATTCAATCAGTTCTCCTGCTTCAGCCTCCCAAGTAGCTGGGACTACAGGCACGTACCACCACACCCAGCTAATTTTTGTATTTTTAGCAGAGACGGGATTTTACCATATGGCCAGGCTGAGCTGGAACTCCTGATTTCAGGTGATCCACGTGCCTCAGCCTCCCAAAGGACTACAGGCATGGTCGACCATGCCCAATGTCCATGTTTTTATTTGCAATTTGTTCAAGGCTCTTTTGATTATGCTCCTTGAAATATCCTGTGCTTTTACCCTTATCTCAATCCTGAAGCCAATTTCAAATTCTTAGATATTTATTATAGCAGCATCACATTTTCAAGTACTAAAATCGTTATCGGTCTCAAATTATTGCTGTAGAAAATTAGTACAAATTTAGTGGTCTAAAAAACAAATTTATTATTTTGCAGTTCTGGAGATCAGAAATCCTGTAATCTTTGTCCGGGAGGGCTGAATTCCTTCTGGAGGTGAAAGTAGGCAAACAGCTGCCTTTCATTTTTCAGGTTCTAGGGCTTGCCTGCAGCTTGGCTTGTGATCCTTTTATTCATCTTCAAAGCCAGTGTCTCTGTATCTTTTATTTTGGCTGTCATGTCTTCTTTTCTGACTTTTATTATATCATGTCTTCCTCCTACAAGGACTTTTGTGATGACATTAGATAGCCCAACTAGATAGCACAAGATAACCTCCACGTTTCACAACCCTCAACTTTATTGCATCCGCACAGTCCCTTTTGGCATGTAAATAACGTATATAGGTTCCAGGGATTAGAATCTGGAATTTAAATTTTGGCAGGACCATTGCTCTGCCTACCACAATCACAATACAAAATTATCAAAATGATTAAGAGTAAAAGAGATAATAAATAAGTTCACATTCATTAAAATTAAGAATTTTTGTTAAGCAAAATACATTACTTAGTAAAAAGTAAGGGCCCAGACTAGGCTAACATGTATTTTCAATGACATACGTTTGATAAAAGATCCATATCCAGAATACATAAAGTTTTCAAACTAATAAGAGACTATGATTTTTAAAAAATGAGCAGATTTATGGAGAGATTTTACACAAAAGATATTCTTAAATCAGAAATCAGCAAATGTAATACAACTCAACATCACTAGGCATTGGGGGAATGCAAATTCTGTATTTATATATCATTATATACCCACAAGCCTGGCCAAAATGTAATGACTTAAAAGTCAATACAGTTCTGCACATGTACCCCAGAACTTAAAGTATAATAAAAAAAAAATCCAAAAAAAGTCAATACAAAATCTGTGACTTCCATATTTTGAAGTTTTGTTCAATGTGTATTTTTTCATTCTTTGCTTTTTAACAATAATACAATAAAATATTTTTTATCTTGATCATTGAGGTTTTTGGATCAACTCACATACTTCATTGGCCTCACCCTAATCCTAGCCCTGATTTGAAGTACAAAAACAGAAAAAAACAAAATACAAAAAAGCAATCAAGGGTTATAGAAGTCAGAATACTGGTTCTGTTTGAGAAGATGGTATTGATTAGGAAGAAGCATCAAGGAGTCTGTGTGCTGGAAATGATACAATTTGGTGGGTGTTCGGAATTCTGTAACTATGTAAAAATTAATCGAACTGTATGATCTGTACACTATATTGTGTAAAACTAGTACCTCTAAATAGGTAAAAAGGAAGTAAATTGCCAAATATTTGACATATCAGAAACTGAGTATACTAAAAAGTTCTCTTACAATGTGCCTATCTTCATAATCACTTTCTTATTTTCATTACCCACCTTTTTATTTCATTTTAACAAACATTTATTTCTTGCCTACTAGGTGTAAGTGGATAATAGAAAATCAAATTTCACAATGGAAATGCACTAATCCAAACATCAAACTATTTAAAAGAAAGATCAGTATTCATTCGTTCTGATTTTTAAGAATTTTTCAAGACCACATTCCCCGTTTGTTTTGCAGCCTTTTGAAATTTGTAAGGCTTTTTTTCACTCCTCCTCCCTCCAAAATTTGTAAGATTTTGACTCAATGTTTACAAGTTTTTTTTTTTTTTTCTTCAGAGAAATGTGAGGACATGAAGTAAGATCTCAGAGTTTTAAATCGCTTTCTGTTACACTGAGAATAAGTAGTTTGGTAATTTTATTTCTGTAGAGGGTACTGTCTAGTAGACTACAGAACTTTTATGGACTCCGCAGTTTGTTTCATGTTATCTGCTTTTTGTAAGATGATCAAAACCAAATTTCAAATTACTTTATGATGAAAACTAAATTTAATGTTCTTGCTTTACTGTATTCTTGATCATCCATAGTTCTTTGTCTCTGAAAAGTTCTTACTTTAATGCTTTTCAAACGCATTTAAAGGTATTTTAAAAAAATGTATCCAATTGTTATGAACTGTGTCCACCTAAAATTTATACGTTGAAGTGCCAACCTCAAGTAATACAAAACATGACTGCACTTGGAGGCAGGGACTTCAATGAGCTAACTTGGAATAAATAAGTTTATGTGGGCCAATATACAATATGACTGTCGTCCTTATAAGAAGAAAAAGAGACACCAGGGTTACATATGCACAGAGGTAAAACCATCTGAAGGCCTAGTGGCATCTGCAAGCCAGAGAGGAAGCTCTCAGGAGATACCAACATGCTAGTACTCTGATCTGGGATTCACAGCCTCCATCACTATGAGACGCTACATTTCTATTGTTTACCCACTCTACGGATTTTTGTTACAGTGGCCTCAGCTAAATAATACACATCATTTATAGTCATTTTGAAGGTAAAGTCTTGTTTTGAGCAACTTAATGTGTAATTTATGTAAGATTGTGGAGCTTCCACTTTGAAAAAATATGTTCAGTGCCTAAGTCTTACACTGTGATTGTGCTGAGAAAGAAAGAGATGGTCACTCTGCAAGATGATAGGGAGAGAAGGGAAAACATTATCCATTGACCACCACATGGAAATGTGTGCCAATGTTCACTGGCACAGTTGAAGAGTGTAGCACACTACCCACAGCCACTGTCATGTGATAAATATAAATAAATAGATTGACATTTCCCATAGTAGACAGAGACAGTAAGAAGGTGATGGCAGGCTCCATTGATTCGACATTCTAACTCTTCTTGGGCTTACACAGTATATTTCTAATACAGTCATATTATAATTGGAGAAAAATAAATAAATTTAATTATATTGAAAGTTTAGGGTTTTTGTTTCTGCCATGCTATAACAATCAACAGAGAGCATGCCCACCACTGCTATAAACTAAAAAGATATACAATGTCTATCACTGACTCTATTTTCCTCAGTGATCCAAATCAGATATCATGAAAAATAGACATATTTTTAAAACTACAAACATGCATTTAATAAAAAAGTTTACAAGAACAGCTGTTGATTGCCTGTCAATCAAATGACAAGCAACAAGTGAGATGCAAGAAAGTAAATTCAAATTTAAGTGTTTGTTTCAGTTATATAAGATTAGTGTGAGCAATTGAAAAGCAATATTTCAATTTTCAGTTGATTAAACACCTGTAAATAAAATAACACATCAAGCCTTATTTATTACAGTCTCAGAAATAATTTTTTTTAATTTTCAGGTTTTAACTGTGAGATTAGTTGCAAATGTTTGGCTTCATAGAAACATTTTAAGCAGAGCCTGCCTTCCAAAGATCAGTTAATGTTATTTTTGTTTGTAGATGAATCTTCTTTAGACAAAAAAAACCCAAACCTGAACATCTTATTTTGCATCCAATTTAGCTATCCAGCTAATTCTATATTATTTTATATAGTTTTGCAACACTTTCAATTCATACAAAAGCAAAATATATAAATGTTTGTGCACATGTTTCTGTATAAATCTATGAAACCAAAAGTATTTTGAAAATATCTAAAGTGAAGTGTGGTTTTTTTTTTTTTGGAATTTGCAGAAAAACCGCTGTATATGTACAGTCATGCATCACTTACAGTGAGAATGTGTTTTGAGAAATGCGTTGCTAGGTTATATTATCATCATATGAACATCTCAGAGGCTACATACACAAACCTAGATTGTATAGCCTACTACATGCCTGGGTTATATGGTATATAATCTACGGCTCCTAGATTACAAACCTGTACAGTAGGTTTCTTTCTTCTATCAATATTTCAGTTGCAATGCAATATAATATGTCCCTGAAAAACTGCATGCTTCTCAAAATTGAGTAAGAGGTGAGAAAGAAAATACAGCATCAGATTAATAAAAATGGATGTGGTCACGTAATCAAAGCAGTTACAATAATAATTTAAAAATTCCCTAACAAAAGCAAAGTAAATACATATTTTAAAGTTGGAATGAAGACAGCTATTTTCTTTGGTAAATGTAGAAGTTCATCTTAAAATTGTCAGTAAAGATAGTTTGATGGAAATGGGTCCAAGGAAGTATTGAGGTAGCAGAGTGTAACACAATACCTGTACACCAAGATCTCCAGTTCCCTGTGATGTTGTACTGGACGGAGCATTGAAAGTTAGCACCAAGACAAAAGTATGCCAGATTGCAGGGTCATTTATTATGCCGGCGACCACAGAGAACTCACGTCTGTCCAACCTGTGGTGTCGAAAGGAGTGTGCCAAGACTTTTTATACCCGAAAAACCACCTTGGGTGTGGGGGTGAGGAGCGGGGATGGGGATGAAAAGGTTTTGGACATTCCAAGGGCCAGGGGATTCTGTGATTCACCTCCTGGGCGGAGATGAGGGTGGGGGTTTCCGGACGTTCCAAGGGCCAGGGGACTTTTGTCATTCTGTTTGTTACTTCAGTGGTTTACAGAAGTCAAGATAAGCATTTGTTTACACATTATCTGGGTAGTGATAGAAGTCACAGATCTTAGTTACTTATTACAAGTCACAGGAGCCAGGATGGAATTAGCCTGGGCTGCTTATTTTAGTTATTACCGGTAAGCAAAGGCTAGCAATTCTGGCACAATATCACAGTGAGAAGCACTTTCAGTACAGACCAGATGCCAAACTGAGTGAAGAGGAAGAAAGTGCGCCGAAGGAGTATCATGTACAACTTTGCATTTCTCTGTTGTATTCATCATTATTAATATACTGGGCAGCTGGTTGCTATCAGTAAGTGTTTCAAAATATCAACATGCCACGAAATAAAAAAAAAAATTCAGCATATTTCCTGCACTATATTAACATCACTCCCTATTCACCATGTGTATAGGAGAGAATTTTTTTGCATAAAAAAACACTTTTTAGCATAACAGAATGCAAAACCTTTCAGAATGCAGCAAGTAACAATCAGCATGCTGCTAACATTGTATTTCCAATGCTTCTCCTAGCTACAGGCACTGTGGAGACTGTCTTCCGAATTATCGAAAGAAACAGTTCTACCAATTGTACAACAAGGGTATCTATTTCCCAAGACTTTGATAAATATCTCTTTGTCACCTGCTGTGTGAGATGGTAAGCACTTCTGATAACAATTTCTATATTGGGAAAAATAACATAGACAGCTATAACCAAGTCCAAACTTTCAGTGGATTAACATTTAGACATGATTTCATTATTCTTTTAAAATTTCAAAGTAAATATTTTAGAT
This sequence comes from Sapajus apella, assembly GCF_009761245.1. Classification (NCBI taxonomy): domain Eukaryota; kingdom Metazoa; phylum Chordata; class Mammalia; order Primates; family Cebidae; genus Sapajus; species Sapajus apella. Next base: position 23,175,084 of record NW_022436951.1, on the reverse strand, counting down.
TAATATGAGGGTGAATAATTTCTGCTTGTCAAATTTATGTAGAAAGCCAGGCTGAAGGAAGCCTTTGTCAGCTTAGTACATGATTTTCAAAATTGACTTGGTATAAATATTCACCTTCCAGAAGGAGCAGACAAAATGCCAAAGGAACATATTTTTAACCACTTCAGTCTCAAAGTGAACGTTCATCTTTTCATTCACATGCTGTTAGCAAGAAGTGGTCATATAATCCTATTCACATTGAAATAGAGCTAGGAGGTGCAGTCTCTTGCAAGATAGCTACTTCCCAAACCACATTTATATATAATGAAGCAAGGTAAACCTTTCCTCTTGTATCTTTTTTTTTTAAACAAAATCAACTGACTCTCCTGTAATCATCTTTGATAACTGCACTATTATCTCAACACTATTCACAATAGCAAAGATATGTCATCAATATGAGTGTCCATCAATGGAGAATCGGATTTTTAAAAATATGGTATATATATACACCGTGGAAAGCTATTCAGCAATAAAAAGAATGAAATCATTTTTTGCAGAAACGTGGATGAATTGGAGTTCATTATTTTAAGTGAAACAACTGAAAAATAGAAAGTCAAATATTTCATGTTCTCATTTATAAATGGGAGCTAAATGATATGTACACATGAAGATAGGAAGTGGGATAATAGACATTGGAGACTCAGAAAAATAGGAGGATGGGATGGAGGTCAGGGAAGAGAAATCGCCTACCGAATACAATGCACACTATTTGGGTGACGGTTACACTAAAAACACAGATGACACCACTATGTAATAATAGCCTTGTAAATAAAAACTGGGCTTGTACCGCCAAATCTATAAAAACTAAAAACAAACAAACAAAATACGTGTAGAAAACTCTACAAAATTTAACATCTATTTATGATAAAATCTGCCATCAATATGGAAATAGAGATAGAAGATTCCTTAATCAAATAAGTGGCATCTATTCACAATCTACGCCTAACAATTGGGTCCCAGCATACCAGAACAATTAGATGTTCAGATATGAAAATACGAACTGTATCACGAGTCACATCATATTAACATTAACTAAAAATAGATGAGATAATTAAATATAAAATGTAAAGCTATAACAAAAATATACAGGGCTGGGCACAGTGGCTGACACCTGTAAACCCAGCACTTTGAGAAGCTGAGTCTGAAGGATGGTTTGACGAAAGGAATTCTGGACCAGCCTGGACAAAATAGTGAGACCTCATCATAACTAAAAATTTAAACAAACAAACAAAAAAAAAGCTGAGTGCAATGGTGCACACCTGTAGTCTCAGCTTCTTGGGAGGCTGAGGTGAGAGGATTTCTTGAGCCCAGGTGTTCAAGGCTGCAGTAAACTATGACTGAAACACCACATCCCCACCTGGGCATAAGAGTGAGACCCTAACTGTCTCTAAAATATGTGGGGTGTGTATGTGTGTGTGTGTGTGTGTGTGTGTGTGTGTGTGAACATCTGCGTGATCTTTGGTTTAACATTGTTTTTGCAATATACATTAAAAAATATAATCTACAAGGTTATTTATCAATAAAGTGATAAATTGGACTTCATCAAAAGCAAAACTTTCATTCTGTGGGAGACACTATTAAAAGAATAAAAAGACAAGGCCCAGATTAGGAAAAAGTACTTTTCCATTACATATCTGAAAAAGGACTTATATCCAAAATATATGAAGTACTCTGAAAACCCAACATATAAGAAAACAAGCAACCCAATTAAACAAATGAGCAAAAGACTGCAACAGAAAAATTTCTCAAAGAAGATATATGGGTAATGAATCAACACATGAAAAAAGATACTTAACATTATTTTCTATCTGGGCAATCCAAATTAAAAGCACAGTAATCTATTCCTACTCACCAGCCAGAGTGGCTAAAATACAGATAAATGATTATAACGAATCTCAGCAAAGATATGGAACAGGGTCACTCATTCATCATGGATGGAAATTCAAAATGCTGCAGTCAGTTTAGAAGACAGTTTGGGATTTTCTCATAAGGGAAATATAAATATACATAGAATACAGTCATCTTACTCCCAGATATTTACCAAGTGAATTAAACATGGATGTTTATGCCAAAATGTGTACATGGATTTGTGAAACAGGTTGACATTGCCAATTACAAGAAAGAACTTTCACTCCATTGAGGATAACAAAGGGCATCACCTGCTAACTACCAGGAAAAGGAGTCCATACACTCCAGCCCACTGCACCTTGAGCAGTACTTTTACAATTTGCCTGAATCTGGTGATACAGAACACTCACACACATCACAGATTACATAAAGCAAGTTTATTACTTACAGATAAGCAGCAAGGGACAATGGAAGCCTCGGATTCATAACAAGCCAGTCTCTTAAGGCTCAGGAAAGCTGACCACAGAGGATGGCATTTTGTTTGATCATGCCCCAATTGCACTGAAGCTGAGAAACCCCAAAACCAGTCCACTCTGGGTTTTATGCCCTGGAGGAAATAAGAATCTCTGGAATAAAGTGCTGTAGAATATTTTGCTCTAGGAGGGACAATAGCAATGCCTGGGCTGGCCCGGGCAGTTCTCTATCTCAAGAAGTTGCATTCTTGAAGAGTGACAGAGCCAAAGCATTTTTTTTTTTTAATTTGGGATCTTTTTTATTTTTATACACATGACAAGATTTTACATCAAGAATAGTCAGTTAAATAGTACAAATTTACATTCATGAGGAATGTTAAAAAAAAAATTCAACTAAAAAACCCACTTCTTCCTGTGACCCATAATCTCACATTTTACAGTGCAGGGGAGAAAGGGGCTGGTGGGGGACATCAAAAACAGGTCTCTCCCAAAAGAAATGACTTCAATTTCAAAGTCCCTCTCCACACAGGATCTAAACGGTGAGAATGTAATTTACAATTCATCTTTTTCAACTGTAGATTCCTTTGCTGTTTCCTGTTCTTGTTCGTCTGTTACTGCATTCATTTCTTCGTCTTCATCTTGTTGTGTGTCTTCTGTTGTGTCTTCTGTTGTCTCTTCAGGTTCTTCTTAGGGTTTTCTTCCACCTTTGCATCAGGGTCAATGTTGGACAATTTTGGACAAGTTTTTTGTTTGTTTTTGTTTTTATTGTTCTTACTGTGGTTTTCCTATCTTGGGTTGCTGCCTTCTGCAATTATTTTGAGAACTATGGGCAGAAAAGAGGAAAAATCTGGGTCGACAAAGGCCATCCAAGGACCATCCTGTGGGATGTTGAGGCCTTCTTTACTCATAATCACAAAAAAACTGGAAGTAACCAGGATATCCTTCACCTTAGAAATGAACAAACTGCAATATATCCATGCATTAGAATCCTATGTACCTATAAATGGAAATTAATTAGTGATGCAAACAACGACATAGGCAAATCTTTAACGTATTTTGCTGAGGGAAAGAAGTCAGGACCAAAAAGTTATATATTATATGATTCCATTCATAGTACATTCTGGAAAAGGCAGAATTCTAGGAATAAAAAACAAATTTGTGGTTTTCAGTAGTCGGGTGTGGGGAATGGTTGACCACAAAGGTTGAAAAAACCTTTTTTAAGATGGAGGCACTGTTGTGCAGTGCTGGGATGGTGGATACATGACTGTGTGCATTTGTGAAAACTCACTGATTTGTACATAACAAAGGGGAAATTTTCATGTGTGCAAACCCAAAACCAAAACTAAATACCCAAACAAACCACAATCATGTACACAGAAACTCGACCAGAAGGTCGAGGGATAATATAAATTCTTTTATAAATACATCACATAGGAAGACTAAAGAGTGGAAGGTAAATGACCCAAATAACTATGGAAAATGATGTTTTCACTAGAACCCATAACGCTGATGACAAACAAACTGAACATAAGTGCTGTGCTCTAGTACTTGTTTTTTCCCATAGAGATACAGGTTACAAATTTTAAAACTTCTTTAAATAAATATAGAACTTAAATAAATGGATGGTAGATTTCAGGAGCCAGGATTCTCACTATCAGAGAAGAAAGTTATTAGCAATAAGGGAAGGCTGGAATAATCCCCATCATAATGAATTTAAGTTGGAGGCATCAGTATGAGTTCACATTTAGCTCAAAAGTAGTATATGTGTATAAGATATGATTGTCTTTGTTTGTTTTTTTGCTGCTATAACAGAATACTTGAGACTGGGTAATATATAAGGACAGATATTTATTTTCTCACAGTTCTGGAAACTGGAAAGTCCAAGATCAAAATGCTCTCATCAGGCAAAGGCCTCATGCGGGTCCCTATGGCCTAATTAACTCTTAAAGGGACTCTTGATACTTATCTTAAGGGTTGGAATCGTGAAGTCCAAGGCTGATGGTGGAGAACATAAAAATGACATTCTTTTGAACTAAATATTGAAGTTAAAAATGAGAAACACTGTTATAAATCTAGAACAATATTTGCAATTATTCTGTAAAACAGAGAGGGATAAAATAATTATATTATGAACAAAGCTGCCAAATCATTAAACACTTCTTTTTCCAATCTGTCTAAAGACATGATAGACAATTTACTTGAGAATAAACAAAAATATCAAGCATGTAAATGATTTCAGTCTCATTTCAAATAAGCTTAATTCATGACAAAATAATATTGTCTATAGATTGGCAGAAATCTAAAGAATAATACTGCCCCTTCACTGTTTGGGGTGGAATATATGAGGAAAGGTCATTCTCCTTTGTTGCTGTAGAAAATAATTGGTACTTTTTTTTTCTTTTTCTTCAGCTTTATTAAGGTATAGTTGGCAAATAAACACCATTTAAGATATGCAACATGATATTTTGACAGACACATACCTTGTGAAATGATTACCATATTAAGCCAATTAACATATCCATTATCTCACATAATTACTTTTCTTTGTGAGAATGTGGAGATTTGATATCTTAGGAAATATTAAGAGTACAATACAATGCTGTTAACTATAGTTATCTCCCTTTATCCACTGGTGATACGGTCCCAGACACTCAGTATATGCCTTAAACCATGGATAGTGCTGAATCCCAACTACAACAGGTTTTTTCATATATATATATATCTATGATAAAGTTTAACTTATAAATTAGGGATGCTACGACATTAAAAACAATATAATCATAAAATAGAACAATTATAAAAATGCTTTAATAAAAGTTATGTGAATATAGTCTGTCTCTCAAAATTCTTTTTTATTTTTGCACTGTACTCACCTATTTTCTGACTGTAGTTGACTGCAGGTAACTGAAACTGCAGAAAGCGGAAACCATTGATAGGAAAAGATTACTGTGTAGTCACCAGGCTGTACATTCAGTATCCAGAATTTATCCATCTTATAATTGAAAGTTGGTACCTTTGACCAGCATCTACCTTTTTTACAAATCCTGTGATAACCACCCTTCTACTCTCTGTTGCTTTGTGTTGGAATTTTTTACATTCCACATGTAAGGGAGATAATTCAGCATTTGTTTTTCCGTGTTTGGCTTATTTCACTTAGCTTAGTGATCTCCAGGTTCATCCACGCTATCACAAATGGCAAGATTTCCTTTTTTAAGGCCAAATAATATTCCATTGCATTGTGAAAAGAAATAAAAGAGAAAGTAAAACTAATCATCCCAGACCTGTTCTAAATCTCTGTCCTGGCCCAGGAATGTGAGTCAGTGCAAAGGCAGCTTTGGTAGCTAGGATTGCATGTTGCAATCTCCAATAAATAGACACCTGTAACCCCAGGGTCAATCAACAAAAGCTGGCCCTTTGCCTATGTCATTAAAGTAGCTTAAATATTTCATTGACAAGAACCGGTTGTAACCTTGTTTACTGGATGTAGAACAAGGCAGAATGAAATCAGTTATCCTCCCACCAGACCCTAAGATGCCTACACAATTATTAATCGTTTTCTCCTACCCACTAAACCACATATTTGTTCCACGTAATAATATCACTGGACACCAATCACATTTGCAAACATGTAACCAGTGCTTTGCTGCCCATCCTCTGTATTGTGTATTGTACTTACCCCTTGGCTAAAACAAAACAACAAAAACAAAAATCGTATAAATTTTGTGCTTCATGTAATTGACTTTGAAACTCAGGTCACAGGCTACTGTAATCCTGGCTTCCTGGGTGCATATCCTCAAGTTCCAACTTAATAAACCTGACTAGTATAGGGTCCGGCCCTACTGGGTCTAGAGGGTATTCTCTACGGGTGCCCAGACGAGAGGCTGTAGAAATAAATACACAAGGCACCGAGATAAAGAGGAAAAAAGGGTTTGGGCCCAGGGGTCCACTACCACCTAGTACGTGGAGTCCGGTAGTGGCCCCGAGTGCCTGGACATTCTGATTTTATTGGGTACAAAGTAGGGGGTAGGGAGAGTAGGGTGAGTTCAAGCAAATCACGTGTCTAAGGAACAAAGGGGCCGAGGCTTGCAAGTAGCAGCAGCAGTGGGCAGCGAGATGTGTCAGCACCTTATGAAAGAACGAAGGCTTCAAGAATTATGCTACTTCTAACTGTCTTCAAAAGAGGAAGCAGGTGCAGCAGGGAGTGAAAGCAGACCCCGAATGTGACCAGTATGGCACAGCACCACATGGAGACAGTTAAACCCGCGGTAGCTGCTGGTTGGGCTGATGGATACCGGTCTTTCCACAGGAGCGCAGGGAGTGGAGCGTTCTCCAGCTCATCCAAGGACAGGACGTGCTCCCTTCCAAGGTCTGCTGAGTGCTTCCTCGGCAGCCCCAGTGTGGGTGCCTCTCCGACCACTGGCGCTACCGCAGAGGTTTTAGATGCAACCCAGCAACCTTTACGCGGGTGTGACAGAGGGCTTGGTTTCGGCATTCAACAGGTTATCTCTGCTGATCGCTACTAGTCCATGTTCCACAGGTATTAATGCTCTTGCCTCGTGGCCACAGTCCACAGTGTCCCTTATCAATCCCTCACCACAGCAACCTGAAGTTCCTAAATAATTATGCATAAAGTACAAGAAGGCTTTAGTCAAGGCTTAATATTCAATAAGATTAATATTTAATCATCTATGATACTTAATATTCAATAAGACTAATATCTAATCACTCATGTTGCTTATTCCTAACGGGATCCTTCTTTCTATATTCTATTTAATAGACAGGAACTGGCTGAGGCTTCATTCTCCTGCTTCGGCATGTATGAGACTTTCCTCCCACAACTAGTTTGAGATTCCTGTCTCAGTCTCTCATTTGGGTTGATGTTATAAATATATCACATTTTCTTTTTCCATTTTCTGTCAACAGACACTTAGATTGTTCCCATACCTTGGCTATTGTGAATAACACAGCCATGAACATGGGAATGCAGATATCTCTTTAAGACAGCAATTCGATATACTTTGGATATATAGCCAAAGTAGGATTGCTGAAATGCATAGTAATTCTATTGTTTAGTATGAACCTCCGTATTGTTTCATAATGTCTATAGTAATTTACATTTCCATCAACAATGTATAAGGGTTCCTTTTTCTCATCTTCTCTGATTCTTGTCATCTTTTGACTTTTTTTATAGTAGCATTACAAACTTTCTTAAATGGGAGCTTGGGAGGAGGGTTAGGGTGAAAATAATTGCCTACAAGGTACGATGTTCACTATTTGGGTGATAAGCTCACTAGAAGCCCAAATGTCACCATTATGCAATATTTCCATGTAACAAACCTGGACATATACCCCCTAAATCTAAAATAAAAAATTAAAAACAAAAAAAATTTAGAAGCAGATACCAAAAGCCTTTGAAAACATAAAATAATGAATACATTTAACCTAACAACTGAGGTTAAGGAAACTATTGGAAAATTCTAGGCAAAAAACAACTGCGTATGTGAATTATATTGTTTAGGCTAGGTTATATGCAGTATTTTTAAAATATATATGTTTTATTGCACTTTAGGTTCAGAGGTACATGTGCAGATCACCCAGGAGTGTTGCATAGGTACATACATGGCAATGAGGTTTGCTGCCTCTGTCCCCTCATCACCTATATCTGGCTTTTCTCCCCATGTTATCCCTCCCCAACCTCCCTACCCCCCACTGTCCCTCCACTATTCCCCCCCAACAAACCCCAGTGCTCCCCTCCCCGTGTCCATGTGTTCTCATCATTCAACACCTGCCTATGAGTGAGAACCAGTGGTGTTTAAGTTCTTGTGTCAGTTTGCTGAGAATGATGATTTCCATGTTCATCCATGTCCCTACAAAGGACACGAACTCATCATTTTTTATGGCTGTATAGTATTCCATATGTATATGTGCCACATTTTCCCTGTCCAGTCTATCATCAAAGGGCATTTGGGTTGGTTCTAGGTCTTTGCTATTGTGAACATTGCTGCAATGAACATATGTGTGCATGTGTCTTTATAACAGAATGATTTATAATCCTTTGGATATATACCCAGTAATGGGATTGCCAGGTCAAATGGAATTTCTATTTCTAGGTCCTTGAGGAATTGATACACTGTCTTCCACAATGGTTGAACTAATTTATACTCCCACCAACAGTGTAAAAGTGTGCCTATTTCTCCACATCCTCTAGTCATTAGGAGAGTGGTTGATATGAATGAATGGTTTGATTCTTTCACTTGCTCCATGTAGATTGCTTTTGTCCCCAAATTTTTGCTACCTCATTTTAAGCTATAGTGGTTTCAGAAAGATCTGTTATAAAGCAGCAGTAATTGTAGCAAATGTTGATGACCATATACTTCTTTTTTAACTTTTGTTTTAGGCTTGGGGGTATATGTGAAGTTTTGTTACATAAGTAAACATGTGTCATTGGGGATTGATGTGAACATATTATTTCATCTCCCTGGTAATAAGTCCAGTACTCAATAGTTATCTTTTCTGCTCCTTTCCTTGCCACAACCCACCATCCTCAAGTAGAACCCAGTGCCTGTTGCTTCCTTCTTTGTGTTCTTATCATTTAGCTCCCACCTGTAAGTGAAAATATGTGGTATTAGGTTTTATATTCTCGCATTAGTTTACTAAGAATGATAGTCTCCAGTTCTGTCCATGTTCCCGTAAAAGACATGATCTTGTCCATTTTTATGGCTTCATAATATTCCATGTGGTATATGCACCACATTTTCTTTATCCAATCTGCCATTGATGGGCATTTAAGTTGCTGTCATGTCTTTGCTCTTGTGAATAGTACTGCAATGAACATTTGTGTGCATGTGTTTTTATGGTAGAATGCTTTAAATTTTCTGAGTCTATACCTTGTAATGAGATTGATGGGTTGAATGCAGTTCTGCTTTTACCTCCTTTAGGGATCACCATACTTCTCTGCACAATGGTTGAACTAATTTAGACTCCCACCAACAGTGTATAAGAGTTCCCCTTTCTCTGCAACATCACTAGTATCTGTTATTTTTATGACGTTTAAATAATAGCCATTCTTACTGGTGCGAGATGATGTCTCATTATAGTTTTGATCTGTAATCTCCAATGATCAGTGATACTGAGATTTTTTTCATAGGCTTGTTGGCTGCATCTAAGTGTTCTTTTGAGAAGTGTTTGTTCATGTCCTTTGCCCAGTTTTTAACGGGGTTGGTTTCCTCTTGTAAATTTAAGTTCCTTACCCACATTGAATATTAGAACTTTGTCAGATGCATAGTTTGCAAATATTTGCTCCTATTCTGTAGGTCATTGACTCTGTTGACAGTTTCTTTTCCTGTGCAGAAGCTCTTCAGTTCAATTAGATCCCACTTGTCAATTTTTGCTTTTGTTGTAATTGCTTATAGTGTCTTCTTCATGAAATTTTTGCCAGTTCCTATGTCCAGGAAGGTTTTGCCTAGGTTGTTGTCCAGGGTTTTTTTCTGTGTATGTGTGACAGAGTTTCGCTCTTGTTACCCAGGCTGGAGTGCAATGGCACGATCTCAGCTCACCGCAACCTTCACCTCCTGGGTTCAGGCAATTCTCCTGCCTCAGCCTCCTTTGTAGCTGGGATTACAGGCACGCACCACCATGCCCAGCTAATTTTTTGTATTTTTAGTAGAGACGGGGTTTCACCATGTTGACCAGGATGGTCTTGATCTCTCGACCTCGTGATCCACCTGCCTCGGCCTCCCAAAGTCAGGGTTTTTATAGTTTGGGATATTGCATGTAATTATTTAATCTATTGTGAGTTGATTTGTGTGCACGGTATAAGGAAGGGGTCCACCTTCAGTCTTCTGCATGTAGTTAGCCAGTTATCCCAGCAGCACTGTTTGAATAGGGAGTCTTTTCTCCATTGCTTCTTTATGTCTTCTTTGTTGAAGGTCAGATGATTGTAGATGTGTGGCCTTACTTCTAGGCTATTTTGTTCCATTGGTCTATATGCCTGTTGCACAGGACTAGAAAAAAACTATTTTGAAATTTGCATGAATCCAACAACAAGCTGAAACAGCCAAGGCAATCCTAATCAAAAAGAACAAAGTTGGAGGCATCACATTATCTAACTTCGAAGTATACTACAAGGTTACAGTAACCAAAACGGCATGACACTGAGACACGTATACTTCTTTTGGTTAACAGCATGTATTAATTCCCTACAGCTATCATGCTCTCAGAATTTTTTGGTCTCTCCCCATTGCCATTTTGAAAGCCACCTCCATGTTTTTAAGTATGTTATAGTAGCATTCCACTTCCTGTTACCAAAAGCTATGTGAAAGTCTGATGGCTACTGTAAAAAATTATCACAGATTGGTGGCTTAAAAACAACAGAAATCTATTCTTTCACATTTCTGAAGGCCAGATTGAAAAATCAAGGAGTTGTAGGTCTGTGCTCTTTCTGGAGTATCTAGGGGAGAACTCATCCCTTGCCTCTTCTAGCTTCTAGTAGCTACTAGCCTTCCTGGGTTTATTGCCTTATCCTTGCAATCTCTGCCTTTATCTTCACATCACTTTTACTTATGTGTGTACTAGTACCAAAGTTTCCTCTGTTTCTCTCGTGTTAGACTACACATGATCGAATTTAGGACCCATACTGATAACCCAGAATGAACAACTCAAGATTCTTAACTTATCTCATTGTTTCCTGTTGGGGAGATATTAACTGTTCCTATATATGATAATATTTACAAATTCTGAGATTTAGGATGTCAATGTACCTGTGAAGCCACTACTCAGCCTGCCACCATGTGAGTAAGCTCATACAATATAAATGAAAACTAATGAATAGAATTTGCATTTTGAAATGAATGTATGATACGGTTTTTTATGTACTTTCCAGTAATACAAATAAATTGTGGTCATGAAGTATATTTTTTCAATAGGTTTTGATTAATTGATGTGCCAACATTAATGTTTTATTATCAATTCCTGGTACAAAATTTTAATTTTTGACTTTATTATGCAATTGAATCATTTTCTTCTGCACTCTTTTAGGATCTGAAAATCCTCATTACCAACTTTTCTGCCACCTCCAGTAGTAACTTTCTTCTTTCCAAGGTATTGTTACTGCCTAAATGAACTTCCTGTATCTTTTCCATATCTGATGCTATTCTCAATGTAACAGTTTGTCACTTCCCAGAGGCACAGTGCCAGCAATTTATTTTCCTTTGAAATATTCACTCTAAAAGAAGCCAAAACTTGTCACAAGTTGAAGGCAAAGGCACAGGATGCTTTAAAAGTGTGAGGTGAGCCAGGGGCAAGATGGTAGCATAAAAGAGAACTGACTTTGAAGTCAGACAGACCATTAGCTGGGAACCCATGGGCACTGTGCAGAATTCTCATGAGCTTTAGTTTCCAACACTGTAAAATTGGTGTAATTATCTGGGCGATGCACATGGTTGTTATAAAGATGCCCCCATTGCACATAAATGTGTTAATGTTGCTTATTTAACATTAGGGAGCACAGGTATGTAAATAGTCTAGCATGGGGACTGGCACGAGAATGCTTTCTTTTTAAAAGTACCAGCTATTATTTTATTAACTCTGAAATAGCATATTTGCTATTGTATCTTCACAGGCTGCAGTAAGATCTCCCAAATCTTAGGAATGTAGCAAAATAAAGGTAATCTCTTTTCCATGCTACAACTCCAATGCTATTTACTGTCAAAAGGAGAAAATAAAAAGTCTGCCTTCTGTGGTATGCAAGAGGTATTGCAAATCACTTCCAGGAGAATTTTTTCTTGTAAGTAGAAGAATGAAGATCACGTCTCAAACCGCAGTGCTCTTTGATTTTTCTATAACCATATCCAAAGCAGGTTCACCGTGAACTGTGCCTTAAAGGTGTATAGCCTCCCTGTCAATGACATAAAAGATAGAGAGTTAGAGTATGTAGACTCTGGGTCCTGTCTACCTAGGATCAAATGTGACACAGGTGCTGTAAGCTACCTTTGAGGGAAAAGACCTTTCTGAGGAGTCACTTTAGAAAGCTCTGCTTCAGTCTCCTCCACTGGCAACTGCAGTTGATGATGATAATGGCATTGACCTCAGAGTTGGTCGCTAGGAATAAAATGATTGAATCCATGCAAGAGCACTGAGAATAATGCTTCACATACAATATTACAAAATCTATCCCTAAGGCGTTGGGATATGACTAATAAATATATAAAGTAAAATGTTGCTGCTGATCCACACCCAAGGTAAATAGAAGGCTTCTTTCACTTTCTTCAACATCATTATAAAGAAAGATCACTATTGTGCCTTTGGGCAAGGTAATAATTTGATATTAATCACAAATAAAGGTTCAAAACTTTCCAGAGTTTCTGAAACCCTGAAAATTTATTATGAAAATGAATGCTAATTATTAGTGCATCATCAGGAGTTGAAATGATGTCCTAATTTATTTCTTTACTGTTAGGTTTTGCATTATGTATTAATCTATTAGTTTATTGTGTGTCTGCCCTGTTTGACCGTAAACCCCATGAAGTCAAGGTTTTTATCTTGTTTTCTTCTGTGTACCCACTGAGAAATGTGGACTCTGGACACATGATAATTCAATACAGATCTCCGCACTAAGAGGTGACCAAATTCTAGCATGGCTTCGAACAGCATAAATTCCTGTCCCTAGGATGACCCCAACCTCCCCATTACAATGCCTGCCTGAGAAATGGTTAACACTGACCGGGGAATAGACTTCTTCTTATAGCCAACATAGGAGATAGGCCCTTGACCTCCCTTAAAGCGATTAGTAAAAATGGCTTACATTTACGAATAGTTTCTCTGTCCCTATGAGATGTGTGTGTATCACCTATAACCCAGAAGTCTCTTTTTTAAGGACATGAAAGCCATTCCTTTGAAATGTAATTAATCATCTAAGAGGATAGGGCCTCTCCATCCCAGTCTCTGTGGGACTACGGGACCCTTCCTTCTATAATTGCCAGCTAGCAGAAAAGCTGACCTAATTGTGTTTACACTGACCAATCCTCTGTAAATTTTTACCTCCTGGCTCTGCTCGAGTCCCTAGCCACCCCTTTCCCTCATTCTTTCTTTAAAACGCCCAGTTACCTGCACACACCCAGATGAGCACAGCTCTTTATTGTCAGTAGTTAGTGAATAAAATCTGTTTTCATTGATTTAACTAATGTTCAGCTGTGTTTACCTTTGATACCAGCTCCTAGAATATAATACCAACTTTTGACCTATATATGTTAATCAATATTTTTGGATTAATTTTGTCACTTATTGTTCTTTTATAGTAGCAACTTCTTCTTAGAAGATCTGTCCAGAACAATTTGCTTGGTTTGGTTATTTCTCACAACTTGTCAAGCTGATTCTTGGGGATTATGACTTTTTCTTTTTCTAAAATGATGGATGGCCACCAATGCCAATTACATTTCATGAAGATAGGAAGCTGATATACAAGTAATTTACTTTTGGTTAAATTATCCACACATATATGTTTATTTGTAAACATATATATTTGGAAATTTAACCAAAGTAAATTATATATACGTACATGACTGAGGTGAATTTGTTTTTCCCCCAGAACGGATGTAGCTGGAGTAAATTATGTCTTTCATTAAAATTAGGTTCATGTTGGTACAATTCACATATAGTAAACTTATTTTAGATGTACAGTGTGTGAGATTGTGTAACCACCCCTGGCTACCACAGACATGATCTTATAGTTTTGCCTTTAGTATGTCCTATCAATGGGCCCAGATAGTGTAATATGTCCATTACATTTTCATTTCAATGCTCTTTTTGCCTTCCGCATTTCAAGTGGTTTATAATACTCTGATTTAATTTTATTGAAATTGTGTGTGTGTGAGTGTGTGTATGTGTGTGTGTGTGTGAGCGTACACGCATATATGTAGACAGAGAGAGAGACAGGGAGAGAGAAACACTTCAAGTGATGAAAATAGACATGTTCCAAGTAGCTTTTCTGCTGTGGCATTATCTTTTTGCCATGAGAAATTGGTCATTTGCCTTAGAAAGCCAAAGAAACCACAACTGATAGCTACCTCCCCCAAACCCAAAAGAGCTTCTCCCTGTGACTATTTCAGTGCTAAACATTCTCCCAGTTCACAGAAGCTTCTTTGCTTGCCAACATTGACACTTCTCTCCCTCATTGTCAATCATTTGCCATTTATTGAATATTTGTTTACATATTGTTTCTTTTGAAAATATCTAAATTTCAAAAGAAAACTTCTATTTATTGATTCTTTACATACAATTCACTTATTCTCTCAGACTCTAGAAATATAATATAATGTATTTTTTGCCCTTTCCTGCATAATGAGGTTGCTGTGCAATGCAAATCCAATGATACAATGGGAAATAAATCAAATTAGGAAGCATTATGCAATGACCGGGTGTCATTTTTATCTGCCGCTGTTCTAACTCACCCCTGGTCTACTGAAAGTTTCCTGACAGGTTAATTCTTCTAATCTTCTCGTGCTCCAAATTCAATCCTTGTCCAGCTCTTAGTTTTATCTTTTTGAAACACAGTTCTAATCCTATTACTGCCCAGCTAAAAAGTTTTTGATGGCTTCTCACCGCTGACCTCACTAAACCCAGATTTCTTACCCTGCCACTTAAAACCTTCTGTAAGATGATACTAAAAATTCTTCTTTGTTTTATCTTTCTATAACTTCCCTACATACCCTTATGCCCTCATTCTAGTACATTTTCTGCTATTGCTGGAACAGGCCCAAATTAACTTTAGCCTCACTTAGAAGGTCCTGACACATTTGCAGTGCAAAGTAAATATTAATTCCCTTTAATGAATCAGAAAAATAAGTAGGCAGCATAAAATCTACAATTTTGAGACATTTTAGAGTTAAGAAAAAAGTTAATAATTATATGATACTATTATTATTATTATTGAGACAGAGTCTTGCTCTGTCACCCAGGCTGGAGTGCTAGTGGGACAATCTCGGCTCACTGCAACCTCTTCCTCCCAGGTTCAAGCAATTCTCCTGCCTCGGTCTCCTGAGTAGCTGGGATTGCAGGTGTGCACCACCACACCCAGTTAATTTTTGTATTTTTAGTAGAGACGGGGTTTCACCATGCTGGTCAGGCTGGTCTTGAACTCCTGACCTCGTGATCTGCCCGCCTCGGCCTCCCAAAGTGCTGGGATTGCAGGCATGAGCCACCTTGCGCAGCCTATTTTTATTATCTTTCTGTAGTTAGTATCAAGTACATTAAGTCAGACTGAAGTTCATTTAATTGTTTCCTGTATGCCAGTCGCTAGGTTTAGCAAATGGTTATTGTAACAAACAATAATTGCAGCGTCGTAAATGCTATTATTTAACAGGTTTAAAGTAAATAAATATTATTTTAATTGTAAATTAAAAAGCAGTTCTCTGTGATGATGAAAGTTTAAAATTAATTTAAAATCTAAAGGAAGATTTGAAATTAAGTAAAACATGGAAATATTTTGTAACAGATAAAAGATGAAGCCTGAATCATAAAATCTAGTTAAAGCAATAATGCCACAGAATTTGTTACAAAATATTTCTCTACAGGGAGAACTTGAAAATGATTAAATGTAATGACTCTCTTTTTTCTCTCTCATATGCACACTAGTGCATACATGAAAAGCACTTACACAAAATGTTTTCAAAGAGTACCACACAATGTGCTGCAAATTCATGAACTCTCTCCCAAAGTATTTTGCTAAGTTTTCAAACTGTGTCTCCTAATGTGAAGAAGACCGAACTGATAGCAAACATTACAGTGATGCGTGTAGTTCTTATATTGAGACTAGTCTAGTGATTATTCTTAAACTAAAGAACATATAGGTGATGAACCAATTATACATACTTTGAAAGAATAAAAGCAGGCCTATTTGAAATGAATGAAGAGATATAATTTAGGAAGGATTATGTCTTCTCTGATTGCTTCCATAGATATAGAAAAAATTATAAATGCTGATAGACAAGTATGTTCATGTGATGCAATAAAAGATTCTTGTTCTCAATAATTTTACCAAGCAATTCTGAACATAAATATAAAGGGGCAAATGTCAATATATGTATAAGGTTAGTGCTTTTTGATGAAGAAATATGTTGAATCTCTGTTCATATGTTGTTTCTTTGTTTTTTCTAAATTAGTTCACTACATGTTTTATTTCTATACACTTTAATAAATATGTGATACATACTTATATATTATATGGCTATATATAATATATGCATATATGTGAATATGTATATTCATACATAATTTCACAGTAGTTATTGGTACATTAGCATGTTTGATTTGGTTAGTCTAATAAAGACCAAAGACACAAATCTAAAACAATGCAGAGTAAACATATCTGAGTCTCCCTTCATCACCCTCACAGTGTGTTTACTCAGAGACAGCATGCAAATTCACCAGTCAACAAAACAGAGACTTATTTTGTTAAGTTACACTGATGTCAATGGTATATCACATAAGTAATAAGGTGGTATTTACATTATTGTGCCCTTTTGGTTCAATATTTCTGGGTTTAGATAGCTGTATAAGGCATTGAAGCCCAATGGTTAAGCTTGTGAAAGGCGGAGCCTAATTTTCTAAGTCCGGTATTGGTTCTAATACCTTTTAGATGAGTGCTGACAACCAAGAGTCTTAAACCTCTGTGCCTCATTTTTCTCATATATAAAATGTAGTTAAACAAAATGAATTAGTATTTGTAACATATTTAGATCTGTGGCCTAATCATAATAGACACATATAATCATTTATTAAATAAAATAAAACACCCGTTTTCTTTCTTGTGGTTTCATAAGAATTAGGGCAAAATTTTTCCCTCATGGTAGCCATATAAGTTAATGGCATTAAAATTATTTTTAATACTCTTCGGCTTTTCCTTCTTCTTGAGTCAGAATTTCATTTTTCTAATTGTTCTATTTACCAACAGAATATTTTATACATTTAGAGGTCAAGACCTGCCTATATGTACTGTAATATTTAAAACTTATTCTCATCCTCTCTCTGTCTCTGTGTGTGTGTGTGTGTGTGTGTGTGTGTGTGTGTGTGTTATTTTTATACCTGAGCATCTCTATTGTCACTCGTTTGGTAGTTATTTATCGAAAACTTATTCAATATTTGCAGTTACTAAAAAAGACATGGTCTTTTAAGAAACTTACATTTTAAAATCTTCAATATGAAGACATAAAACAAAATACCATATCAAGAATTGCAGTATCAAACTGATCTTCTCACCATTACAGCACTATCTAATGCATTACATTACAGATTACATTTTTAAAAATAAGAAGCAATAATGTAGCATTGCCAATTATTTTCAAAGTGAATGATATAAAATTAGTATACAATTATCATGCCTTCCCGGAAAATAAATAGCTTAATAAAAACAACAGGAGTAACAAGAATTAAAAATAAAGGGCAGTATTTCACAAAAAGTGTTGTAATTTATAAATAGAACTTTATTTAAAAGCAATTTAAAAATAAAAATAATTTTTAAGTTTAAAAGAAATAAATCACAGTAAAAGTGTTAATTATGGTATTTGATTTATTCACCTACTCTGAAATTTTCTTTGTTTTCCACATACCTAGTTAAAAATGGCACATACACCATGGAATACTATGCAGCCCTAAAAAAGGATGAGGTTCATGTCCTTTGCAGGGACATGAATGAAGCTGGAAACCATCGTTCTTAGAAAACTGACACAAGAACAGAAAACCAAACACTGCATGTTCGCACTCATAAGTGGCTGTTGAACAATGAGAAAACATGGACACAGGGAGGGGAATCTCACACACCAGGACCTGTCGGGGGGTGGAGGGCTAGGAGGGGGATAGCAGGGGGTGGGGGATAGGGGATGGATAGCATTAGGAGAAATGCCTCATGTAGATGATGGGGAGAGGTATGCAGCCAACCACCATGGCACGTGTATACCTATGTAACAATACTACATGATCTGCACGTGTGCCCCAGAACTTAAAGTATAATTAAAAAACAGTATAATCAGAATAGTATTCACAAAAAAATGGCATATCAGAACTGTACAATGACAAAGAGAGTGGAGATCGAAATCAATAGATGAAAGATTTGGGGGAAATAATATCCTAAAAATCACCCTACAAATAAAAATATTCCTTAAGTTGAGGAAGGCCGAAAACAGAGAAGGAGGTGGTGTGTGAAGCTGCAGACTCTGAACGTGCAGGCTTGTGCATTGATGACATAATTAATGCAAGCAAGAAATCTAATGTGGTACCACTGAAATGCAGAAAACATAAACATAAGGAAAAAAAGCCACATTTTTTATTTGTCCCTAGCATTAAGGCTTTTTGTCTTGCCTGTTTTCACAAAATGCAAAAAAAAAAAAAAAGACTCACAGTCAAGAAGCACCAAACTTGTATTCAAAACAAACATATCTCTATTCAGTGCCTTTTTCTGAATGAATAAACAAGATGTACTAACATGAAATTGAATAAACTAGGTAAAAATAGTTAATAATTGGGGGAACTAAAACACGTAAAACTTCAATTACTATGTTTAGTATATATGAAGAAATTCACACATAAATCAGGATTAGATGCCTTGATATAAGAATAATCTGAGGCTAGACGCAGAGGCTCATGCCTGTAATCCCAGGACTTTGCCGGGAAAAGGCAAGTGGATCACTTGAGGTCAGGAGTTTGAGATCAGCCTGGGTAACATGGTGAAATCCTGTCTCTACTAAAAATACAAAAATTAGCCAGGTGTGGTGGTGCATGCCTGCAATTCCAGCTGCTCGTGAGGCTGAAACAGGAGAAAATTTGAACCCAGGAACTGGAGGTTGTAGTGAACTGAAATGATGCCACTGCGCTCCAGCCTGAGGAACAGAGCAAGGATCCATCTCAAGAAAATAAAAAAGTAATCTGAGAAAAACGAGACCTTGAAAATTAAGTTGTTTGATGAAATTTTAAAAAATCCATTGTAAGCATCGTGATATACCATTAAAGTTATTATCAAGACTGCAGAGACCATCTCTCCCACCAGCAGCAATGAAATGATATAAACCAAAAATAAAGAATAAACATGGCCGCAGATGTTTTAATAGAAACACCGGATATTGAAAAAAAATGAAATAATGTCTTCAAATTTTTCAAGAATAAATATTTTCCACTAGAACATTAATTCTATATGAATACAATAAAGATATTTGCTTCCATGCACATCTTCAAGCAACACGGTTCCCAGTGTTTTCTCATGAGAACTGAGTTTGCTCTAGCACGATGAGAGAGTAACTTCAGGAAGAGAAAGATCTTGGAATCTGGATTCTAACTGAGAAAGCCAATGAGAGCAGAAAGTCACACAGTGTCATGGATAGCCCTGGCCTTAATGAGCAGAGTAACTAGCACAAATTAGAAGAGGATATTGTCATCTAGGAAAGGATGATTGACAAAAAGAAAAAGCAAGGTAGAGGGGAACTTGGTAAACAAACCTTACGAGACATAGCTTTAAAAATGTGAATTATATTAATAACATTGACACGAATATATTAAAAATGTAAGCTTATATAATATTTCAAGTGGAATCAAGTTTAGAGAATAAAGGCTGTGTTTAAAGTTATCATGCATTTACTATGTTATGTGCTAAGCAGAGGACAATTCTAATGAACATTTACTATGTTATCATGTGCTAAGCAGCAAACAGTTCTAATGTGAGCACATAAGCAAAACTGTTTTACCATATCAATATTTTAATATAATGAAATAGAAGGAGGAAATGTACGTACTGAGAATAATAACTAGAATATAGAGTAGACCCCTTACTCTGTTTTGGGCTTTCATTACGTTTCAGTATTTGGAGACATTAGAAAAATGCAGGGAGATCATGAGGGGAGTACAGGGGTGATTATTTGTATTTTTAATAAGCTGTGACTGACGTTTAGGACATCAAATGCTATTATTTGTAAGCTCTTAGGAGCAAAACAACAACAAAATAAAACATTTCTCGCATCTATGCCATTTTAAAAAAATGAAGCATATTATGGATGCTTCTGGCATACATTGCTTTCCAAAGAGTGCTGACGTGGATCATCCCAGTTCTTATAAATGTTAGCCTCTAACAGTGCAAAGTTAAGAACATTCTCATAATGGAATGAAGTCATTTGATGTTTAGTAAAATATTCACATTCACACATATTCAAATTCACAAAGCATACTGAGAAACAGGTCGGAATTCAGGGCTCTGTCTTCAAATATTTCTGCTTGTTTCAATACAACATGTTAAGCATATGTCAAATCCACAGTCTAGTGATAACTGTTGCTAAGCAATGCTTGCTTGGATTTGTTTCCACGTAATCATCTTACTTATTACAATATTCTAGTGCAAATAGAGATTGCTTAGAAGAAAATTGTCTCTGTATGACTAAAGTTCTTAACAAGCACTCTTCTCCCTTTTAAACTTCAAAATCTATTGCACACAGCCAGATGAAAAAATGTCTCCATATTTTGGATGTCTTCATTATAATTGAATTGAAACTACCTACTAATTTTATTCATCATAACTCTGCTCATCACCTTTTCTTTTATCATCATGTTTTGACTAATAACAGTGAAAAATGAGGAGATGAATGAAAAGTAGGAATAAAAGATTTATCTGATAATGATCTCAGTCAGAATAAAATAATGACAGCAAAATTACTTGAATGTCATTAGAATTCAAAAATAGTTATTTGTTGACTTATGTATTATTATTTTTTTATTATATTTTAAGTTCTGGCATATGTGTGCAGAATGTGCAGGTTTGTTACATAGGTATGCATATGCCATGGTGGTTTGCTGTACCCATCAGCTTGTCATCTACATTAGATATTTCTCCTAATGCTATCCCTCCCCTAACTGCTCCCTGATAGGCCCCGGTGTGTGATGTTCCCCTTCCTGTGTCCATGTGTTCTCACTGTTCAACTCCCACTTATGAGTAAGGACATGCGGTGTTTGGTTTTCTGTTCCTGTGTTAGTTTGCTGAGAAAGATGGTTCCCAGCTTCATCCATGTCCCTGCAAAGCACATGAACTCATCCTTTTTTATGGCTGCTTTTGGGTTGGTTCTAAGTCTTTGCTATTGTGAACAGTGCTGCAATAAACATACATGTGCATGTGTCTTTATAATAGAATGATTTATAATCCTTTGGGTATATACCCAGTAATGGGTTCCCTGGATCAAATGGTATTTCTGGCTCTAGATCCTTGAGGAATTGCCACACTGTCTTCCACAATGGTTGAACTAATTTATACTCCCACCAACAGTGTAATAGCATTCCTATTTCTCCAAAAGCAATGGCAACAAAAGCCTAAATTGACAAATGCAATCTAATTAAACCAAAGAGCTTCTGCACAGAAAAAGAAACTATCATCAGAGTGAACAGAAACCTACAGAATGGGAGAAAATTTTTGCCATCTATCCATTTGACAAAGGGCTAATATCCAGAATCTACAAGAAACTTAAACAAATGTACAAGAAATAAAAAAACCATCAAAAAGTGGGTGAAGGATATAAACAGACACTTCTCAAAAGGAGACATTTCTGAGGTCAACAAGCATATGGAAAAAATCTCATCATCAGTGGTCATTAGAGAAATGCAAATCAAAACCACAATGAGATACCATCTCACACCGGTTAGAATGGTGATCATTAAAAAGTCAGGAAACTTACATATTAGTCTGATACTACTAAACAAATTGCCACAAACTTAGCAACTTAAACAGCATACATTTCTTACCTCAGAGCTGTCATGAGTTAGGAGTCCAGGTAGGAATTAAATGGGCCTTCTGCTCAGGGCCTCAGTGGGCAGAAATTAGTTTGTTGATGGGGCCTGTGGTTTCATCAGAGACACCAAGTCCTTTTTCAAGTTCATTCAATGTGAATTTAGTTCCGTGGAGATAAAGGACAAACATTCTATTTTTTTGTATGATTTTGGCAAAGATCTCTTCTCAGCTCCTAGAAATTACCTTCAGATACTAGCCACAAGCCCCTTCTCAAACATAGCAGCAGCTTGCTTCTTCTAAGCTAGCAAAAGAATCTCATTCGCTTCAAATATTTTTATCAAATCTCCTAAAATGGAGGCTCATATAATGTAACCTAGTTAAAAGAGGGAAAATCTAATCATATACAAGTGTTCCAGGCACACTCAAGTGGAAGGGATTATACAGGGAGTGTGCACCAGGTGCAGAAGTCTTGGAAGTTACGTTAGTCAGGATTCCCTGGAGGGACAGAACTAACAGGACAGATGATATATGAAGCGGAGTTTATTAGGGAGTAATATCTCACAGGATGGCAAGGTGAAATCACACAATCGGCCATTCACAAGCTGAGGAGCAAGAAAGCCAATCCAAGTGCCAAAACTTCAAAAGTAGGGAAGCCCACAGCGCAACCTTCAGCCCGTGGCTGAAGGCCTGAGAGGCCTTGGAAACCACTGGTGTTAAGTCCAAGTATCGAACAGATGAAGAACTTGGAGTCTGATGTTCAAAGGCAGGAAGCATTCACCACGGGAAGGCTGGAAGCCTCAGCAAGTCAGCTTCTTCCACCTTCTTCTGGCTGCTTTACTCTTGCCTTGCTGGAGCTGATTAGATGGTGCCCACCCAGACTGAGGCTGGGTCTGCCTCTCCCAGTCCACTGACTCAAATATTAATCTCCTTTGGCAACATCCTCACAGACAGGCCCAGGAACAATACTTTGCATTCCTCAATCCAGTCAACTTGACCCTCAATGTTAACCAACATAGGAGTCATCTTAGAAGTTTGCCTACTACAATTCAACAAGAATCCTTGTATGTTAACAAGATTTCAATAATTAAGAACTGTTTTAATACTGTTAATTGCTTTAGTAATTCTGAAATCTGTTGCCTACTTGAATCAAATGTTAAGGTTCAAATATAGCAATTCTTAGGCTGTCTATTCCAGCCAATTAAATTGTAATTGCTGCTAGTGTCTTAAGATCACAATATTTTTAATGTTTCTCAGGTTATTCTGAGATGAAAGCAGGGTCAAACACTCAATAGGAAAAGCACATGAAATTCTGTGTCAATATAGCTTACATGGTCTCATGCGTCTTCATTTTGCTTCTATTGAATTTCTGCCTATGTGAAATTTAAGAGTGCCCTTATCTAAAGCAAATAATTCATTTGACAGAAAGCTAGCACAATGCTCAGTATGTTTAGAATAAAAATATATTTGTTGAACAAATAGCCAAGAAGTATTTGGTTGTACAAGCCAATGGAATACAAAATGGGAGTAAGAAAGAATTGCAAAGAAAGTGAAAGTATGTGTGTGTTTAGTGCTGAGCACATCCAAACTAAGGTATAAAATTTTATATTTTCTGAATATATAAAATTCTATATTTTCAGAAAATATTACTTTTTATGTTTCAGAAAACCCAGTATTTTATATTTCAGAACATATAACAGGGAAATGAAAGTAGCAATAAAATCATTGATGGGTTGATCTGTAAGTTCCGGGGGATGTTATTGTAGAATTTTAAAATTCAAATCCTATACAAGCTAAATAAAACAGTTCGTATAAGATTTGAATTTTAACATTCAAATAAGTATGTATCCGGTAATTATTTTGCATGTATAAAGATTATGTTCTGCCTTTGGTTTAGCTTAGACTTGAATCTATCTTGATACTTAGATTTGAATATGTCCTTTATTTTCTTCAAATGATCAGATCCTTAAATATTGCTGTCTCAGAATAAAGAATATGTAAGTGCATTGCAGCTCTACATTACCTGAGTCTCAAATAAATTTCTGAAGTGACTTCACAGTATGTCCTATCTTTTACTTGCTGATGCTTGAGAATCTAATGCTGAGAAATATGAAGGATGAGAAAGCTTCAATTCAGCAAATGGCTTCTGTTGATAATCAGAGTAAATTAGCATGGATGCTTATTTGGATTGCTAATAATATACAAGAAATGTCCAGCAAAAATGTCTGAAACGTAGAAGACATTTCATATGTGAAAGTCATTTTAGTAATTAAAAAATTTAATCTTTTTTAAGATTGTTTGACTTTTAATATATTTAATTCAGTTGTCGTATACTTTATACATTATTTTCTAATATTAAGGGGTATTTGAAATTTGTGTTTTTTTCAGTAGGTTTGAATGTGACTGGTAAGTATAAAGAAGACATCAGAATAAAGTAAAATTTGCATTAATTCACGTTATTTTCCCAATTCGCTAACATTATAGATCATTAAATAAAATCAAGTGGATACAGAGTATATTAAATGGGAAAATGCAGCAAGCATCAGCAGAAAACAGTAAAGTACACATCCACGTGTCTTGTATTTCTTCTATTATGACTGTCTTAGCCTTGAGCTTTATCTTGGAAGTGTTTACTGCATCAATCTACATAATCTTTGTGCATTTTGTGGTTTTGTTCCACATAATTCAGCAATGTGAAAGAGTTTCACCTATTCTTTAAAGAAAAAAATTATTTATATACTATAATATTTATTTATTTATTAAGAAATCAACAGATATTTAGAAAATATTTTAAAATAATTTTATTAGAGTTGTTTTGGTCAGTGCTCTGGTTGCAAATTTGCATTTACTCTTCTGTGGTCTTCCCTCAACCAAATCTCCCTTCTAAACTTTCTTCCTTTTAGAGTATGTTGTGTGGAATGAAACATTTACAGAGGCATATACATTGCATTCTAGCAGAAAAAATCCTATTTACTTTTCTATTATATATTTAATAAGATTATTATCCATTAGAAAATGCATTATAACTTTATAATAAGCAAATAAAACTAAAAATGTAAATATTTAACATTTACACGCAAAATTATAATTTGGCAATTAATATATTTGACTTAAACAGTTTTCAGCTTCTGATTCATGTCAGATTCTGCATTAGGTGCTAGGATTAAATGTTCAAAAAATATGAGTAGATTCATTTTCCATCTCTGTGAAATTTATATTCTAGCTAAGGAGACAAGAGATAGAGACAGGAAGAAGCAAAACAGCATAATAATGAAGTATGATGAGTGATACAATATATGTCATGGGGTGTAAGAAAGTGGTGTTATGATTTCTGAATTTAAAATAAATTTTTAAAATTCACACTGGTTAGTTTCCTTCGGGAAAACATTTGTTAAATGATATTAAGTAGCTTGCAGATTTTTCAGGAAATCCAAATGAATCAAGTTTGGCAGCTGCACTGCCATGAATGCTGCCTAAATTGCATCTCAAGGCGGTTACACTGGAGAGTCTTCAGTGACTCTCTGAGCACGGATGTTATAGTTCACATCACTTAGTGTGGGCACCAAATATGAGATTACTGCTGCTATCGATCTATCTTCATCAGAATATAATCAGTAATAAACTTCTTTCTATACAATACCAGTTTCTGAAGTGAAATTCTGTAAAGAGGTACCTAATTGAAGAATTTTATAATATATGCCAGAGTCATAGCTAAGTGCTACCTAAAAAAGAGGTTCTGCTTTCTATTTTTGAGAATCATTTGATTTCATAAGTTGAAGACTTTCCCCTAAGAGGAAAAAGTATATATAAATGTTGGTCAGCCAACTATTCTGAAGGCAGTCCCATACTGTCCCTCTCTTAGATTGCCAACAGAACTCACTGAAACTGACACAAAGCAGTAACAATAACAAGAAGCCATAAAAACAAAGATAAAGTTCTCTTAATTGACTAAGCATTATATAATTCTGAAAAAAACAGAAACATACATGTAAAACAAAGTCAAGGAACTAATACCTTCAGAAAACATCTCAGCATCCTTTTCTCATAGCATAATACACATTTTCACCTTTGTGTTGTCTTACCTATCTCCATGATGTCACTTTAGATCTCTAATTTCTACTTTTCAGTGGATACAAGAGTGTATGAAGCATGATGGAAATTCTAGGTTTCACACAAATCCTACAGAACACACAATAATGGCAATCATTATATCTATCTAGTTAGTTTCATTAGGAAAAGCATTTGTTAGACTATATTAAGTCACCTGCAGATTTTCCAGGAAATCTAAAAGAACCAAGTTTGGCTGCTACACAGCCGCAAATGTTGCCTAACTAACATCTCAGGACTGTTACAGTGGAGAGCCCTTAGTGATTGAGGATAGAGAGAGAGAGATTTACTTGTTCAGTGGCCTAAGATGTTTAAATATGAATCTGAACCTATTCAGTGAAACGGTTTGGTGTTCCTTTGGTGGAATTATTCCTTCTGAGGAAACAAAACTTCAAAACTTCCAATCTAGTAGAGACTAGGATGATGCAATATAAGGTAAAAATTATATGTCATGAGATATAATATTTCAGGGTACCATCCATGTATTCTGATTATCAGAGAAACCGTGACACATCACTTCTTAATTTAGAACATGTGCCATAATATCATGTAGGATCTGCCCTCAATTTATAAGGTGTCTATTTCCTCCCGTTATGTAAACAGAGCTTCTTGCAGATGATATGGTATATGCTAAGATTAGCAAATTACAAGGAAATTACTTTTCCCATACTTTTCTATTACAAAATTAATATTTTAGACAAAATCAATGACATGTATGAAATATATAGTAAATAGTATAGTTTGCTAAATTAATAAATGAGATTATAGACAGATATACGGTGAACAGAAAAGACAAAAGTGAATTATAATACAATATAATTGGTGTCTGCTTTACCTACTATAAATGACAAGATTAAATTGGACCAACTGACCTCTATTAGCTATTGGTACACTGAATATGTGATACTGTGTTAGTTTTGCTTGGCAGTCAGCAGTATTGGAAACTCAGCAAGCCTAACCAGATTGGTATTACTGAAAGAAAAACACTGTTTCTGAGTCCATGCCAATAAGGAAAATATCTGTACATCCATTTCAAAAGCACTAGAGATAGGGAAAAAGAGTGCCCGACAATAACAGCAAATTTTCTTGCCAACCTGTTTTGAAAGCCTTATGTCAATAGAAAGCCTTGGGTAAACATTCACACTTGGTAGCAGTTATTACCAGATTTGATTTACCTTTGCCTTTTTTTTTTTTTTTTTAATGTAAAACTTACTTATTACCTAATACCCTTTAGTAAATATTAAAAATCTGTAACTGCTGATAAGTTACAGATTTTCCTATTAACTGGTGAATCTTAACCTCACCTTATCTTTTCTTCCAGATAATGAGGACGGATAACTAAGTTTAATCACTAAAAAATACAACTTTTCCCCTACTGTCTTCACTCCCCAGAAACCAGCAAAATTATTATGTCTAACAAATCTCTTCTGCCTGTGTTAACAAATTGTGCAAAATCATCTTGTACTTGTAACCAGATTTATTTGTTTGTTTGTTTTTTTGTTTCCTTCTTTCTTTTTCTTTTTTGAAATGGAAATTCGTTCTTGTCACCCAGGCTGAAGTGCAGTGGGGCAATCTTGGCTCACTGCAACCTCTGCCTCCGGGGTTCAAGCGATTCTCATGCCTCAGCCTCCTGAGTAGCTGGAATTACAGGTGCCTACCACCACGCCCAGCTAATTTTCATATTGTTGGTAGAGATGGGATTGGACCATGTTAGACAGGCTGGTCTTGAACTCCTGACCTCAGATGATCTGCCCGCCTTGGCCATCCAAAGTGCTGGAATTACAGGCATAAGCCACCATGCTAGGTCCCAGATTTCTTTTTTAAAGTTTCTTTTCAGTTAAATGATTGTAGAGAAACCACCAAGGAAGTAAACAGGCGAACTTTGGGAGCGAGGACATGCCAGCAATAGTAAGTATATAAAAATTGTGAGCTACATGTTTATTTAACTTAATATTGACTTGGGGGACTGACTTTGCTTTATATTCGTTACTTCAATTTAGTAATTAAACACTACTAGTAATGCATTATTTTATAGCCTAATGAATAAGATAATACCA
This sequence comes from Sapajus apella, assembly GCF_009761245.1. NCBI lineage: Eukaryota > Metazoa > Chordata > Mammalia > Primates > Cebidae > Sapajus > Sapajus apella. The sequence goes on along the minus strand of NW_022436951.1, from coordinate 23,146,816 downwards.
GGTTCATGAAATGCAACTCCATTCAAATGGTAACCTTGTGTTCTATACTGGTCATGCAGTTCTTTCTGTGACTTAGTGACAAACTAAGATTCATTTCTCAAAAATAGTATACAGCCACTTTCAGGGTCCTTTTCTTCCTTATTTAGAACTTCCCATTTTCAAAATAGTTGATGAGAACAATTGGCATCAAGTGTCTATATGCCAAACAAAGAAATCAAACCACTGGTAATTTTTAGAGAGTGTATGCAAACTAGTTCCGTAAATTCTAGCTATGCATTATCCCCGGATCATATGTTTTAAGATGAATAAGATTGGTAAGAAGAATTATATTTGGAGTGTAGTCCACTTTCCCTCCCTTCTACATTCAGTGAGTAAATGTGGAACATCAGCAGGGTGAATGTTACATCTATTTTAACCACACAGTTAGGAAATGAGAAATTAACCTTGACATAACATTTGGTTTCCAATAGTCCCAACTTGTCATCTATTTAAGTTCAAAACTTTACGTTTAACTTGAACTCCATAAATCTATACCCTAAGTATTCATCTACTATGGTGCTGTGTGTTCCAGAAGATTAGATTGAGCTAAATGGTCTTTCTGCTTTTTCCATTGTATCGGAATATTTTCTTTCCTCAATGAATTGTTATTTTCAGGAATATTGTGAATCATGTTATCTACTAAGAAGATAGTGCTAACTTTAATGTTTTTGGAAGACATTCTCTCAAAGATTCCTAGTTCATCCTTTGTTCAAGTGACTCTGAGTCTGATAATTCAATTGGGTCTAGAAAATGAGTGAGAGTTGTCGTAATGGTCAAGGAAACTCAAAGCTGTTGTAGAGTTACTTTCCTTGTTAAACAGACAAAGTGCTATTTTATGTGTTGCTTACCTATTTCCAAACTAGGAACCTAATAATTTACTATTCACTAACAAAGATCCCAGCAGTGGTCAACCAAAACATTGACCTCATGCTTACCTTGCTTCTGAAGGTTAACTGCTGTCAGTTGTCCTCAGCAACTCAAAAATCCCATATCCCTGCTGAAATCAGAAAGCCTGTTTCAACTGCAACGTATTTTACCTGAAGAGAACAAACACAATGGCACATTTCAATGATGCTGTCACTCTGCTCACCAATAAACTTGTCAATCTTAAGGTTAAAATAGTACGTCCTGGATCTAGTTAAGAGATATATTTAAGGATTAGGTTGCATTACTATTCTTTTTTTTTTTTTTTTTTTTTTGTACTTTAGGTTCTGGGGTACATGTGCAGATCATGCAGGATTGTTGCATAGGTACATACACGGCAATGTGGTTTGTTGCCTCTGTCCCCTCGTTACCTATATCTGGCATTTCTCCCCATGTTATCCCTTCCCAATCTCCCCATCCCCATGCTGTGCCTCCCCTGGCACCCTCCCAACAGACCCCAGTGTGTGATGCTCCCCTCTCTGTGTCCTCATGTTCGCATTGTTCAATACCCGCCTATGAGTGAGAACATGTAGTGTTGGATTTTCTGTTCTTGTGTCAGTTTGTTGAGAATAGTGGTTTCCAGATTCATCCATGTCCCTACAAAGGACACAAACTCATCCTTTTTTATGGCTGCGTAGGATTCCATGGTGTATATGTGCCATATTTTCCTTTTCCAGTCTATCATCGATGGGCATTTGGGTTGGTTCCAGGTCTTTGCTATTGAAAACAGTGCCACAATGAACATATGTGTACATGTGTCTTTATAATAGAATGATTTATAGTCCTTTGGGTATATACCCAGTAATGGGATTGCTAGGTCAAATGGAATTTCTATTTCTGGGTCCTTGAGGGAGTGCCACATTGTCTTTCACAATGGTTGAACTAATTTACACTCCCACCAACAGTGTAAAAGTATTCCTATTTCTCCACCTCCTCTCCAGCATCTGTTGTCCCCAGATTTTTTAGTGATCACCATTCCAAATGACATGAGATGGTATCTCAATGTAGTTTTGATTTGCATTTCTCTAATGACCAGTGATGATGAGCATTTTTTCATTTGTTTCTTGGCCACATGTATGTCTTATAAAAGTGTCTGTTCATATCCTTTGCCCACTTTTGGATGGGTTTGTTTGGTTTTTTTTTCTTGTAAGTCTCTTTTAGTTCTTTGTAGATTCTGGATATTAGCCCTTTTTCAGATGGGTAGATTACAAAATTTTTTCCCATTCTGTTGGTTGTTGGTTCACTCCAATGATTGTTTCTTTTGCTGTACAGAAGCTCTGGAGTTTAATTAGGTCCCATTTGTCTATTTTGGCTTTTTTTGTCATTGTTTTTGGTGTTTTAGTGATGAAGTCCTTGCCTATACCTATGTCCTGAATGGTTTTGCCTAGGTTTTCTTCTAGGGTTTTTATGGTGTAAGGTCTTAGGTTTAAGTCTTTAATCCATCTGGAGTTAATTTTCATGTAAGGTGTTAGGAAGGAGCCCAGTTTCTGCTTTCTGCGTATGGCTAGCTAGTTTTCCCAACACTATTTATTAAACATGGTGTCCTTTCCCCAATGCTTGTTTTTGCCCAGTTTGTCAAAGATCAGACAGTTGTAGATGTGTAGTGTTCCCTCTGAGGCCTCTGTTCTGTTCCATTGGTCTGTATCTCTGTTTTGGTACCAGTACCATGCTGTGTTGATTACTGTAGCCTTGTAGTATAGTTTGAAGTCAGGTAGCGTGATGCCTCTGGCTTTGTTCTTTTTGCTTAGGATTGTCTTGACTATGTGGGCTCTTTTTTGGTTCCATATGAAGTTTAAGGTGGTGTTTTCCAGTTCTGTGAAGAAGTTCCAAATCATTTTATGAGACCAACATCATCCTGATACCAAAACCCAGCAAAGACTCAACAAAAAAAGAAAATTCCAGGCCAATATTCATGATGAACATAGATGCAAAAATCTTCAATAAAATGTTGGCAAACCAATTACAACAGCACGCCAAAAAGCTTATCCATCATGATCAAGTAAGCTTCATCCTGGGGATGCAAGGCTAGTTCAACATATGCAAGTCTATAAAGGCAATCCACCACATAAACAGAACCAAAGACAAAAAACACATGGTTATCTCAATAGATGCAGAGAAGGCCTTCGACAAAATTCAACAGCCTTTTATGCTAAAAACTCAATAAATAGGTATCAAAGGAACATATCTCAAAATAATAAAAGGTATTTATGACAAACCTACAGCCAATATCATACTGAATCGGTAAAAACTGGAAGCATTCCCTTTGAAATCTGGCAGTAGGCAAGGATGCCCTCTCTCATCACTCCTATTCAAAATAGTATTGGAAGTTCTAGCCAGAGCAGTTAGGCAAGAAAATAGTAAATAAATGGTATTCAATTAGGAAAGGAGGAAGTCAAGTTGTCTCTATTTGCAGATGACATGATTGTATATTTAGAAGATCCTGTCATCTCAGCCCAAAATCTCCTTAAACTGATAAGCAACTTCAGTAAAGTCTCAGGATACAAAATCAATGTGCAGAAATTACAAGCATTCCTATACGCCAATAACAGACTAACAGAGAGCCAAAACATGAGCAAACTCCCATTCACAATTGCTACAAAGAAAATAAAACACCTAGGAATACAACTTACAATGGATGTAAAAGACTTCTTCAAGGAGAACTACAAACCACTGCTCAAGGAAATAAGAGAGGACACAAACAGATGGAGAAACATTCCATACTCATGGTTAGGAAGAGTCAATACCATGAAAATGGCCATAATGCCCAAAGTAATTTATAGATTCAACACATTACTATTCTTTAGATTCTTTCTTCTCCTCTCAGCAAGTAACTTCTGTTTATCAAGTCATTTGCAGGATGCCACAGTTAAGTAGAGATTTTAGTTAGTCAACCAAACAAACAATTAGAACATCTATGCATTGAATTACCAGATTTTAATCATAAGCTCTGGAAAGTACACTTGTCTTAGGTTAGGTGCCCAAGAAGCAGAGCCTGAGATGGAGACTTATGTCTATTTAATTGATTAAAGCAATATTCTTAGGAGAAATTGATTATGGAATGAGGTAAGGAACAGGAGAAAGGGGAAGAAACTATAAGAATGTAGCTTTGAGTAAAATTTAGAAGGATTCTGACGTAATCAACTTACAACAAGCACTATGTAGGTCCCTGCAAGTGTGTAGGTTATGCTGAGAGTCAGTTTCTTTATTTTCTGCAGACAGTTTGGACATTTAGGAACAGCAATTGGTGACAAGGAGCTCATGCAGGTGGGTATTGGCACAGACTTGACCTCCGCCACCTGTCTACTTTAGTCATGACTTCACCGTTGCACAAGCTCTGAGGTCACTGAGGAACAAGATTCATAAACCTTGAGGCTCACATGTCCTGACAAAATAATTCTGTCCATTTGTTTTATTAGTAACTGTTCTGCACTGAATGCTTTCTGGCACATGTTACTGTGCAGTACAAGACACCTACAATTTGTATATTGTCCCATAGATCTGTCTATATACTTATTCCTCAAACATGTTTCCGTGATTAAGTCTTTCTTCTTCCAGGCAACAGACCAATCATTTGTAAATGCACAAATGTCAGGCCATTTATAAATGCACATATATCCTTGTGTTTCTTTAAATTAGGCCATTTCATCTCCAAATCAATTAGATGGCCAGGTGCAGTGCCAAAAGCTCTGTTCACTGGAGAGTAATCTACACCCAGTGGCATTTAAGTCCATGTCTCAACATGTCTTTAGACCATTTCAATCTGCACCAACATACCAAGCTTATTCATGCCTGAATCAAGCCTAGTACTTTGTTCAACTCTCAGTTAATATAAGTAGTATTATTCACTGTATTACTTAATATATTTTATAAATATATCTATGAATATATGTATATACAGCAGTGGTACTGGTGCATACTGACCAGGGGATTGACATGAACATATGAACTACCTGTGTATACAGTTTAGTTTACATATGACTGATACCAGATGTATGACCTTCATCTTACGATGGATGCTGCTATATCTACTCAATAACCCAATTATTTAGTGAATTTGAAATCAAACAGCTCATGATGGGCAGCTTGAGTGGCCAGGTGATTTGCAACTGATGTCAAGGTGGTCATTTATTACCAAGTCCTTCTAAGATAATAAGGGCTTGTGAATGGTGTATAGTTTTCTGTTATTAATGGGAATAGAATCCTAGAGCTTTGCACTAAAACTTTTCTTTTGTTCCTTGCTGGAGACTCCACATAAAATGTTCTTTCTCTCATGGATATTCCTACTGTTACTATGGTATACGTTAGATCCTATGGACAAAGTGTCATTCTTTTTGTTCTTGCCTTGAACCCCACTCAAAATGAACAGACATTTATATTACTTTAGAAAGTGCTCTAAGAGTACTCATAAGTGTAAATTATTCTGCCTTTAAACTGGCCACTGGCCACATATTGTGCTCATTTTTTAGTGGTAACACTGAATAACTGGTACATTTTGGTAGAAGCTGTCCTTATAAGCCCAAGAATGCTGAACAGCTAAAATGTTCATCAATATTTCAAACCTTTGAAACTTTGCGAGAGTTAACTATCATCTTCCAGAGTGCCTGTGTCTCACAAATTATCCAGTGGTGGAGATCTGATTAATCACTGGAATCAATATGGTAGGGCAATGGTGAAAGTCTGCTCAATGTTCAGATTTCAGGTTTTTTGGGAATGTGTTGTGACACAGAGGTAGAGTACAATAGCCTTGGGGCCACATTTAAACACATACTGCTGTTCCAGTCAAATGATTGCAAACTGATTTCTGCCCTCTCTTGAAGGAGGAGGAATGAATGTCAGACACAAACCTGTGTCCACCTATCAAATGCTACAGTCATACCTTTCAGTAAAAAATGCCACATCTGGTACAACAGCTGAAACTGGAGGTGCTATGTTCTTAAGTTTGCAGTGACCCACTCTCCCCTTCAATGCTGCATCTGCGTTTTGAAGGAGCCAGACTGGTGTACAAGGAGGACCGCCACCCCTGAAGTCCTTGACAGTGTCAATTTTCCCTGCCATTCCACCTGAGATTTGCCTTCGTTTCTTATTTACTCTGTCAACTCGGTTCCACAGGAGACAGCACCTATTGACCGTGTCTTATCACCCTGAATAACAGAATGTGCTCTGGGTTTCCTGAGGGACATTTTCAGTTGGTGAGTTTGCAAGTCTCACATGGTAGATCATTTCTAACATTCTCAATTATCTATGCCTTATATCCCTTCTTCCATTTTTTTGCCGTCACACACCTTACAGCTTTACTTTATTTTAGGTGGATTATATATTTTGTGAACTTCCAAAGATTAACCCAGCACTCTATGTGCACTGTTTCCTAAGGACTTTGCTGGACATCAAATGTCCTTCCTTCCTTCCTTCCTTCCTTCCTTCTTTCCTTCCTTCCTTCCTTCCTTCCTTCCTTCCTTCCTTCCTTCCCTCTTTCTTTTCTTTCTTTCTTTCTTTCTTTCTTTCTTTCTTTCTTTCTTTCTTTTTCTTTCTTTCTTTCTTTCTTTTTCTTTCTTTCTTTCTTTCTTTCTTTCTTTCTTTCTTTCTCTTTCTTTCTTCTTTTTCTTTCTTTCCTTTTATAGATTTAGAGGGTATGTTTTATTACATGAATATAGTGTATAGTAGTGAAGTCTGGGCTTTTAGGGTAGCCATCACCGAAAGAGTGTACATTGTACCCATTAATTGCTACTCAACCTGACAAACTGATATTGGCAGAAATGAAGAGAACATGCCTGGGGGTGACTCCTGAGAAACTGTACTACGGTGGAAGGAGTATAAAGCTGGATGAGATGAACTTGCTCAAAATGGAGCAGTCTCTAAAGTGGAGTGCTCTATTTTGAGAAAATTTACCTTGAATGAACTTTAAGAAACTTTACTTTAAGAAAGTTCACCTTTTCCAGCTTTATATTCCTCTCCCCTTAGTCCAGCTTCCTCAAGATCCACTCCTAGGCATTTTTTTTTTTTTCGCTTCTGCCAGTATGTGTTAGTCAGGCTCAGCAGCTCCTTCTGCATACATAATTTCATTCTACTCGTGACAGGCCCAGCTTCTCCCTAGTTAGATCTCTGGGAATAAAACTTACTTGTTGCTATAATTGGAGAGAGAGGGTGCTGTCATATGAGTCATTTGCATCATTTAAAGCCACCATGTACTCTTCAAGCATGGGAGAAGGATATTGTCTTCTAACAAGAGGACAGTCATTTTTACAAGTCCAGGGAAGAGGCTTCAGCATTCAACGTTTTCCAGTGCACCTGCGCCCACCCAGATCTCCCAATCTAGAGTCAAGGTACCACATGTTTTCAATAAGGACCCTGACATTGGCATAGAAGGTTTATTTTTACTGAGCATTTAGCCTTCCCTGCTCTTGTGCTCCTGTTAGGATAACATCCTGAGCTTCATTCTCTGCATCATCAGCCTTTGAGTGAAGGATTGAGAGTCACTTTAAACACTGCCAGTGAGGACCTCTGACTTTAACACTTCACTTTAAATTGATGATTAATTGAATGGAGCTTGTCCTTTTTTTCTCTCTAATGTATTAATGATAATTTGCAGCAACCATGTGATTCAACATCTTTAAGCACCATCTCCACTGTATCTGTTGAATATCAGAATTTTGCATAAGCCACTGTAGGCTTTGCACCTGTATCACCTCCCTGGTCACCACAGTTGAAAACCTTAGCAACTGTATTGCAACTGCATGCCTGAAATTATCAATACACCTCCTTCCATGAGTAATAATATTCCAGTTGTCAGCCAACTGGTAGATGCTGTAGTTCTGGAATCTCATCGTGAGTGTCTCTTTCCTGGGACCTCTCCTCATAATGACTCTTTTAGGCTGGGTTTCTTAGAAGAATACCTTGAGGTGAGATTCATATGCACATAATTTAATGAGAGAATACTCAAATGAGGAACAAGTAAAGGAGTGAGGAAAGTGAAGCAGGAAGGAAGAAGAGGAGAAAATAAGCAAGGATGGGCTTTGAGTGAGATCGCTGCAGCCTGATCCTGCAGTGGGACCTGGAGTGAAAATAGCACCGCCTTTTATTTCAACAAGGGAGGAGAATTTTTCTACCCAGTCCATGTTTAATTACTTTGTTAATTAACAATCAGTAATTGCAAATCACAGTAGACGTTAGACAACATGACTTGCATTGCTCAAGGGAAACCCTTCAGAGATACCTGCAGATTTTAGCTGTTATGTAGGCTGTCTGCTGCGGTACTAAATACAATACTTAGTCTGATATAAAATTGTTTTCCTTTCTGGTTGAGCTTATTTAGAATCCATAACTTCACACACAGAATTACTCTTGTATCTAAAATACATGTATGTATTTTATGTGTACACACACTATTAAAAAGTATATATGTGTATATATATCTGTATATATATATATACTCAGATGATTGATGAGTAATAAGTGATAGATGATTAATAGGATGATAGAGAAATAGATATAGACATATAAGAAAATTTTATAATCATTCAATTAACTAATAAGCTGTCTTTCCTTGGGTTTTATTTTGTTATTGTTCGCTAAGGGTAAGTTTGGCCCTTACTCTTGTTATAAAGCTGGAGAAAATGGGACATTAGGGGGAGACAAAGCAAAAAGATTAGAATTCTCTTTGCAGATTAACTGCCTCGGGTGACATGGGTTCAGCAATTTAAAGCAATGCATAAGTGGCTCTATCAAAAGTTAAAAATATCAACATACAAAACTGCTTTGGCTGGCAAAATATAACCAGAAGACTCAGAGTTTGAGTCCCTTAAATCTTTGTTTGTGACCTCTTTACAATGTTCAAGTCTCATCCTTACTGCTAAGTGAAGTAAATTTTATGTAGGAAGCTGGGTAAATTGCAGTTCATTCATTTCTTTTTTTTTTTTTTTCCCATTTATTTATTTTATTGTATTTTACGTTTTGGGGTACATGTGAAGAACATGCAAAATTGTTGCATAGGAACACACGTGGCAGTGTGATTTGCTGCCTTCCTCCCCATCACCTACATCTGGCATTTCTCCCCTTGCTATCTCTCCCCAGCTTCCCACCCCCCACCGTCCCTCCCCTATTTCCCCCCAACTGACCCCAGTGTGTAGTGCTCCCCTCCCTGTGTCCATGTGTTCTCATTGTTCAACACCCGCCTATGAGTGAGAACATGCGGTGTTTGATCCTCTGCTCTTCTGTCAGTTTGCTGAGAATGATGGTTTCCAGGTTCATCCATGTCCCTACAAAGGACCCAAACTCATCGTTTTTGATGGCTGCATAATATTCCATGGTGTATATGTGCCACATTTTCCCTATCCAGTCTATCGTCGATGGGCATTTGGGTTGGTTCCAGGTCTTTGCTATTGTAAACAGTGCTGCAATGAACATTCGTGTACATGTGTTACACGTGTCCTTATAGTAGAACGATTTGTAATCCTTTGGATATATACCCAGTAATGGGATTGCTGGGTCAAATGGAATTGTGGCGATTCCTCAAGGACCTAGAAATAGCAGTTCATTCATTTCTATGATGAAGGATATCTTGGTGGCTCCTGGTTTCTAGTGATGATAATAAAGACGCCTTCAACATCCTGCAGGACGGTCCTTGGATGGCCTTTGCTGACCCAGAATATTCCCCTTCTTCTTGCCCATAGTTCTCAGAATAACTGCAGAAGGCAACATCCTGAGATAGAAAAGAACTGCCCAAAATATCCCAGGCTTTGGTCCTGTCCCTCATAGGGAAAGTCACATATTGAGATAGAAAAGAACTCCCCAGGCCAGCCCAGCCATTGTTCATGTCCTTCCTGACTGTGAATTAAACTGATCTAAATTGGCATCCAAAAAGAGCAAAGTTTTCCTGTGAATTTTGGCTGTATGAGCACCGTATCCCAAAAAGATAAAATTATTTTAGCAGGGAGAGTTCCTTTGCTTTTGACTGTGTTTTGAGCTGAGAATTCTCAAGTTACCTTTCCACTCTCTTTTCTTAACTTCTCTGGCCCAGTTAGAAATAGTCTACCCAACTCTTCAGTGTCTATACTTTTTGTGTCCCTGATAATATTACTTATCAGTTGATATCTAGTTCTCAGAGCCTTGCGTTTATTTTGCACATCTTTCTAAATAACATATGTGATAATTTAACTGCTTACTTCTGTAGGAGATGGCTCCATTCTGTTTCTTTCTGTAATAAAAGCGTGTTTTTCATTATTTTCACACCATTTCTTCAGTTCTCCATTCTCTTTTTGTCTTTGAGAATCTTCTGCCTAAAATGCTCTTGGTACTAAACTAGTAATCACTGTCTCTTAGTGCAAACACTGGAAATAATTCTATAAAAATTGTGCAAAAATTATTTTTAAGGTGTTTATATTCACTGAATTTCTGGAAAATTTCGCAAATGAAAATTGGAAACTAGAAAGTTAAACACACACACAAACAAATGTGTATATGTATAAATAAAAATTATACCATAGACTGTTCTGCTGGTGAAACATTTCTGCTGTTAGGGAGCATGAGTATTAAAACTCCATTACAAATACTAGACTCTTAGATTCTTATATTTCTTTAATGCTGAATCTGAAAGCTGAATATCTCTTCTGCTGACCTTTCAGGTTGAAATCTCTAGGTGGCCTAATTTTTCAGTTACACTAGCTTCTGGATTAGGTATATCTGATTGTCACGGTCATCAGGGAGGCTGAAAGATAAGAAGTTTTAGTCCTAGTCATGCAAAATTATGCATTCATGATTTAGAAATTTCCAGAAGGTGTTCAAAATGCTCATTGGCCAGAAAGCATGCTAAATTGCATGAAAAATCGAACTAACATTTGGAAGAACCTGAATGTTTCTTAAGTGGAATATGAGTCAGTGTTTCTAAGGCAAAAGAAATAGTTATATGAGAAGAGACGAAATGAAAGTAGGTCAGAATAGCAGGAATACAGATGTATAAGGCTATAGTTATGGCTAGGAGGATTAAGGAGGATACCAAGAACAAGGAATAAGGCTGGTTAAGCAAGAAGCAACTTAGATCATGCCAGGCTTCATGAGCTTCATTAAGGCAATATATGCGTAGCAATGGAAAATATCAAGAACTGTGAGGTGTCTGAGATTTCACTCTACCTGCAAGCTCTCAGGTTTCACGAATGTCAGTGACATGGAAAAACACAAGATTTTCATGACAGACATAAAGGATAGTGCAATATTCATAGCCATGACAATAAACAGAGTTATCAAAATTTCCATGTTGGTCTGCTAAGACCAAATTCTCACAGGACCATGTGAAAAGTGAGAGATGACACCTGCACCTGTAGTGTGTCAAATTACAGAAGAGAAATGCCGAGTTTAGTGGACCAGCATGTTTTATCTTGGATGCTAAGCTTATTTGTTTCTGCCCTGTAGCAAGATATTTCTTATTTTACCAGAAATAAGCGTGTCTTCCCTTTGTTCCGAAAGGAGGCACAGCTCTATAGGCCGAGATTGTTCCCTATAAAAATATTTTTGAAAAGATGGTGTGAAACCAAAGCCAGTCAGTTTGTCTGCTTGAATGGTATGTAGACAGGTGAGAGAGTCAGGAGAACCATTAAATAATTTCAGCATGAACATACTTGATCTATAACTCCTCTTCTCTTTTTTCATTCTTTTCTAAATTTTCTATGAAACATAAAGAAATGATGTAAGGGTTTCAGAGAAGCCTGGCCAACATGGTGAAACCCCATCTCTACTAAAAATACAAAAAATTAGCTGGGCATGGGGGCAGGCATTTGTAATCCCAGCTACTCAGGGGGTTGAGGCAGAAGAATCACTTGGACCCGGGAGGCGGAGATTACAGTGAGTAGAGATTGCACCATTGCATTTCCAGCCTGGGTGACAGAGTGAGATTCCATCTCAAAATAAATAAATAAATATAAAATAAAATAAAAAGAATGATGTAAATGTATCCTTGTTGAATAAAGTGAATGGGAGTTTTGGAGTTCTGGAGAATAAATTTCAAGAGACGAGAAGGAATAGTTGTATGTTGGGTTAAAACAGAAGTAAAGAACTACATAGAAAATATGAGAAAAATTATACATACGAAATTGTATTAGGCAAATGGTTGTATGTGTAATAATTACACACAGTAATATCCCTTCATCCATATAATTTGTAAATACTTGTAGGTAATACTGCAAATGCAATGACCTATTTAGTCCAGTTACAAAGCAATAAATGTACACCTGCATATAACACAGTTACAATAAACTTGCAAATGTCACTATTGTATACATATTTTAATACATATATATTTTATGTGTATACATAAATATGTGCATATTTATTCTTTAAATATGCACATATTTATAGACACATTATATGTATGCACGTGTTTATTTATTTACAATTCTACCTTTATTAGATGAAAGTTGGTCCCAGACTGGAAATTAAATGCTGCTGCTATTAAGTTAAACATTGTACAAAATACCTTATTTTAACTGTGAATAGAATTTGCAACTGAACCATACAACTTGAGACAATCATCCCGCTCTACCTCTCGCTAGTATATCAGATATTTCCAGAAAGAAATCCAGAAACCCAGACTGTAGATACTCAGCAATTTTTCTTTCTGTATTGTAGTATTTGTTGTAAGAATTACAATTGTAAATTGCATGCAAGACTATTTACTTTATGGACCTAGAACCAGAGATAAAGGAGAAATGTATTACCTAGATTTTTGAATTGAGTCATGGTTTCATCTTTAGGGAAAGGAGAAGCTGATTACTAAAACTCTGAGCTTTGTTTTCTCATCATTTCCAAAATCACAGCCCGGAGCTATGGCTATTACCGCTTCTGTGATGCTGGTCTCTGTGGCTGCCTTCACTTTCTTTATTGTTTATAGTATTCATACTCTCCTTCTTCTCTATAATTTCTCTAAGGATTTTTATCTTCTGTGTAAAAAATATAGATCTTTCTCAGACTCCACAGGCAAGTTGCAAATGTAATAGTCACACATATATGACTATAAATCTTGAATATTTCGTAGTTCCCAAGTTTGTTAGCTTAAGAAGTACATTTTTAAATTTTATTTATTTTGTATTATTTATTTATTTGTTTGTTTAATGAGACAAAGTCTCACTCTGTTGCCCAGAATAGAGTGCAGTGGTGTGATCTCGGCGCACTGAAACCTCTGCCTCCTAGATTCAAGTGATTCTCCTGCCTCAGCCTCCAGAGTAGCTCGGACTATAGGCACCCACCAAAAACATCCAGGTTATTTTTTGTATTTTTAGTAGAGATGGGGTTTCATCATGTTAGCTAGGATGGTCTCGATCTCCTGACCTTGCAATCTGCCTGCCTTGGCCTCCCAAAGTAACTGAGATTACACGCGTGAGCCATCACGCCCAGTCCAAGAAGTACATTTTTTTAAATCAGCAGTTTTATTGTTATTGTTGTTCTTCTCCTGCCTTGTTTCAGATACTAAAAATGGCTGCTTTATGCTAGAATCATAGAATATTTCAAAAGACTGACCATTGTGTAAACCCAGAGTCCCAGAATTCTACTTAAGCATTTCATGTTTTCCTAATGTCAGATAGGAATTCTTACAAGTAATAAAACCTGCACTACCTCCTTTAGAGTTCTTTACTGTTTGAGTGTGCATTAACTGTAAGTCAAATTTTATTCTTAACAAATTCATATTATTTTAAATGATATTCATTTCCCCAGTAAATAACACAAATGTCCTAAATATTTGACAGTGTAAATTCACTACATTTATAATTTATTTGAATCTTTTATATTTTCTTGATATATTTGGATATTACATGTTTTTTTAAGTATACTTTAAGTTCTGGGATACATGTGCAGAATATGCAGAATTGCTACATAGGTATACATGTGCCATGGTGGTTTGCCGCACCCATCAATCCGTCATCTACCTTAGATATTTGGCCTAATGCTATCCCTTCCCTAGCCCCCCACCCCCTGACAGCCCCTGGTGTGTGATGTTCCCCTTCCTGTGTTCATGTGCATGTGTTCTCATTGTTCAACTACCATTTATGAGTAAGAACGTGCAGTTTTTGATTTTCTGTTCCTGTGTCTGCCAAAAATGATGGTTTCCAGGTTCATCCATGTCCCTACAAAGGACATGAACTCATCCTTTCTTATGGCTGCATAGTAGTCCATGGTATATATGTGTCACATTTTCTTTATCCAGTCTATCACCGATGGGCATTTGGGTTCGTTGTCTTTGCTATTGTAAACAGTGCCACAATGAACATACGTGTACATGTGTCTTTATAATAGGACAATTTATAATCATTTGGGTGTATACCCAGTAATGAGATTGCTGGGTCAAACACTATTTCTATTTCTAGATCCTTGAGGTATCGCCACACTGTCTTCCACAATGGTTGAGCTAATTTACATTCCCAACAACAGTGTAAAAGCATTCCCATTTCTCCACATCCTCTCCAGCATCTCTTGTTTCCAGACTTTTTAATGATCGCCATTCTAACCGGTGTGAGAAGGTATCTCACTGTGGTTTTGATTTGCATTTCTCTCAAGACCAGTGATGATGAGCTTTTTTTCATATGTTTGCTGTCCACATAAATGTCTTTATCTGAGAAGTGTCTATTCATATCCTTTGCCCACTTTTTGATGGGGTTGTTTGCTTTTTTTCTTGTAAATTTGTTTAAGTTCTTTGTAGATTATGGATATTAGCCCTTTGTCAGATGAATAGATTCAAAAATTTTCTTCCATTCTGTAGGTTGCCTGTTCACTCTGATGATAGTTTCTTTGGCTGTGTAGAAGCTCTTTGTTTAATCAGATCCCATTTGTCAATTTTCACCTTTGTTGCCATTGCTTTTGGCGTTTTAGTTATGAAGTCTTTGCCCATGCCTATATCCTGAATGGTATTGCTTAGGTTTTCTTGTAGGGTTTTTATAGTTTAGGTCTTAGGTTTAAGTCTTCAATTTATTTTAAGTGAATTTTTGTATAAGGTGTAGGAAGGAGTCCAGTTTCAGTTTTCTGCATATGGCTACCCAGTTTCCTTAACACTATGTATTAAATAGGAAATCCTTTCCCCATTGCTTATTTTGGTCAGGTTTGTCAAAGATCAGATAGTTGTAGATGTGTGGTGTTATTTCTGAGATCTCTGTTCTGTTCCAATTGCTCTATATGTCTGTTTTGGTACCAATACCGGGCTGTTTTGGTTACTGTAGCCTTATACCATAATCTGAAGTCAGGTAGCGTGATGCCTCCATCTTTGTTCTTTTTACTTAGGATTGTCTTGACTGTACGGGATCTTTTTTGGTTCCATATAAGATTTAAAATCATTTTTTTCTAGTTCTGTGAAGAAAGTCAATGGTAGCTTGATGGGGAGAGCACTGAATCTATAAATTACTTTGGGCAATATGGCCATTTTCACAATATTGATTTTCGTTGAGGATTTTTGTATTGATGTTCATCAGGGATATTGGCCTGAAGTTTTCCTTTTTTGTTGTGTCTGTGCCAGATTTTTGTATCAGGGTGATGTTGGCCTCATAAAATGAGTTACAGAGTAGTCCCTCTTTTTCTACTGTTTGGTTAATTTGGTTTATTTTAGAAATAATACAAGAATTTTTAAATTTTATCTTTCTAAAAAGCATGTTTATTATTATAGGTTTGGTTTGTTGGCCCCATGAATAAGACTTAAAAATTAATATCCTACATGACAATATTTGAATAAGATGAAATATAGAGAACCCTACATTTATTCCTGTGAGCAGAAGATGTGATAATGTTGAATATGTCAATTACAATTCAGGAAAGTATTATTTCATATTTTTATAGAGCCTATACACCTAAGGTGAAACTTTTAATTTAAAAATTTCTTTTTTCAGGAAACTATAGGAAATAATTTTTGTAGCCAACAAACAGTCTTAGCTATTCAAATATTTTCAAGCAGCAGCTTCACTGGAATTGCTTTTCGTCAATGCTTTTAGCCTGAGAAGAATGGAATATCTAAGGGACCTTGGTCCCCTGAAGTGATGGGTTGACACACAGTCAGGGGTTATGTTATATAACTTAATTGGTCCTGACTCTTTTTGGCTCAATTGCTTCTTTTATGTTTGTTTTATGCTTATTTTAAACCTTATATACACTTAATTATAGTAAAAAAATAAGACACTCCTCTTAGCATTCCAGGAAGAGGTCTGATTTGTTTTTCTTAAACGTAAGTATTTTGTTTGCCCTTTAAACACCAGGATTTAGGAAAAATTGTGACGTTAATCACATTTTTATTCTCCATATGCTTTTCAGGTATCTGCAGTATGGACTTCCTTAGCAATGTCCTGCTGTCCAGCTGGAAGTCAGTTTTGGAAGGTTTGTCGCTCCTAAGATATTACTTCATACTACTTAAGATGTTCATACTCTCAGAAGATTGTACCAGTTGAACAGGTACTCTGGATATAGTCAAAGTTCTCAAGACCCCAAAGAAGGAATCGCTAGCGGTGATGAATAACCAGAGAAAATACTAGGCAGTGATTCTACTTTCTGGAAGTGTTCTGATTTGGGACTAATAATCAATTATTCAACTTAAAAGTAAAATAAAGTGAAAAATAGAAATAATATATAATACATTAAAATTTTATTTAAGCTCTAAATGTTTGAATATACATTTATTTATAAATCATTTGAATTTGACCAAACCCCTTTCTCCAAATGATATTGTAAAAATTAAATTAATAATTCTATAAAGGACAAC
Source organism: Sapajus apella (assembly GCF_009761245.1). Classification (NCBI taxonomy): domain Eukaryota; kingdom Metazoa; phylum Chordata; class Mammalia; order Primates; family Cebidae; genus Sapajus; species Sapajus apella. Next base: position 23,130,138 of record NW_022436951.1, on the reverse strand, counting down.
TTACTTAAACAAGCATGAGAGCAAAACCAACTTTTGGGAGGCGCACTGCTTGATTGGTGAAAGCCACTCTATACAGATAGCCATAGACAGTAGGCTATCAGCCACAAGTGTCCATAGTGTCTTGGTGTTTAGGAATATTATTCAGATAATAAAACACATTAGTTAATTTCAGTTGATTAAGAGATAGTCCAAGAGAGATTTTACCTAATTCTTTAAAATACACTATTGCGTGACCATTTCACAGGTTATTCTAATAGTCTTTTCTATGCAGTATTTCCATGCATGATTCTTCTAGAATTTTAAAATGAATTGAATAGCCAGAAGAACATAACATAAGAAATTGCACTTCAGACAAGTAAACTAAACTTTGATTTATAAAGCGCCATTTTGTTTCAGTTGTCAGCATATATTACAAAGTGTGAAAAATGTAAGTGATTCAATAACTTCTGATTTGGGTCTCCACAACTCCCTATCAGCATTGTCCCATCTGCCAAAGAGATAGAGCTCCTATCGTCCTCCTCTTGATCATTCTGTCTTGGCTACACTGGTCTCCAAGCGATTTCTCCCAGGAAAGGTGGTTTGCCTCTCAGGTCCCTTCTACCTGAATTGTTTTACCTTCCACTACTGACTTAGAAAGATTTGATTAAAGCTATTTCAACTTTTTGAAAGTGCAAAAGCAATAAACATTCATTAGAACCATACTTTGAGTACCCATACAACCATTCTGTTTTTCACTTTCAGTACAGAATTAAAGTACTTGACATATTCAACATTTTATTATATAATAGGCTTTGTGTTAGATGATTTTGCCCAACTGTAGGCTAATGTAAGTGCTCGGAACACATTTAATGTAGGCTAGGCAAAACTATGAGGTTAGGTAGGTTTAGTATATTAAGTGCATTTTTAACTCAATGATATTTTAGACTAGTGATTGATTTATCAAGATGTAACCCTGTCATAAGTCAAGGAGAATCTATATATAACATCTTTCACTACATATTTGGCCTGTGCTCTGAAGTTTTAATCCCGCAATATATCCCTTTATTGTGAAGTTATAGATAGTACTTATTACTACCTAGCATTTTATAATGCATAGACTGCTTTTCTCTGTTGTCTCTTTTACTACTAGAAACTGAAATCCATTACAGCAATAGCGCTGTGATCCTACTGTAGTGACAAACACTTGGTATACAATAGGTGATTAATAAATATTTATAAATAAAATAACAGTTAACTGGTTTTTACTATTACAGGTATAATTCTGAATGTATTTTAGTTTATTATATTTACATGATTTTTAAAATGTTCATTTAAAATTCTCCTCATTATAACTCCATTTTTAAAAACAATAATTATGATTATAATTATTTAATTTCAAGGTAATTATAAAAATTGACTGGGAGCAGTGTCATATGCATGTAATTTAAGCAATTTGGGAGGCCAAGGCCAGGGGATCAGTTGTCCTGGCAGGAGTTTGAGGTTACAGTGAGCTATGATTTTGCCACTGCACTGCAGCTTGGATGACAGATTGAGACCCAGTCTCACACACTCTCACACACACACACACACACACACACACACACAGATAAAAATGATTTTCTCCTGCCTAAGGTGTTCCAATAGCCTTCTTGTTGTTGAGTCAGGAATACTCAGTTTATTTTTCTAGAATTTTCAAATAAAATAAGTTACTCAACTTTTTAAGGAAAAAATATGAAAGAGCAGATAAAAGCCAGTTGTGTCCACTGTTTGAGTGAACTTCATAGGAAGGAAATGTGCAAAGGGGAAACCCTTTCTTAAAATTTCATCCTTTTTATGATGCCTTCAGAGATCTCCCATTCAGATTGATTTTTCTCTGTTGAAACAAGGAAAGGTTTATCAAAGGTTAAACGGCATTGAATTAGTACAAAATTTAGGTTTCTGGTGCTTCAGTGATGTTCTCTGTAGCTTTGTTAGCAGCCTAAAAACACATTCAAAAGTCTTAAGGGATAAGCAGTTGGCTTTATTACCACTGACTGCAAATAAGGAAGGACAGTACATAATTAAGCTGTTTGGATATTTGAGGAAGCATACTTCACACTGAGAACTCTATTAAACTGTCTATATAAAATCAGTCAACATTTGGCAAACTTAAGTGAGATTGTCTGTAACCAGAAGGTTTGAAAACAGTTTAAACAGCCAGACAACTTTTCTTAAATTTGGGCTGCTTTCTCCTTCAAATGCTATGAAGTAACAGGTGTCTATAGCAAGTGTAAAAACTTTGCCAATAATATTTTTTTTTCATAATTTCTGGTCTCCGGCTTTTGGATTAAGACCTTCTGTAGATACTAAATGGCACACATACTCATGGAGAAACCATTTCTAAACCATTAGTGATCAGTGGTACAGATAGACCATGTCACCAAAGGATATATTTGCCTTTTCAAGCTGAAACACGTAAGCTGCAATGGCCCTTATCTGAATCAATGTTTTCCAAGTTGTGTCAAGACCCAGAAATTTGCATTGTGAGGTTGAAATAACTTGTCTAATCAAGTGCAATGCCCTGCCTCAACTAACTTCATAAAAACGTTGTGGCAACTTACTCTCTAAATCTACCCCCTGCTTAATTAAACAATGAGCTTGCTTTTGTTCCTACTCAGGTGATTTGTCACTTGTCAATGAAACAGTCCATCCATAACACGGTCAATCTTTACAGTGACAAAATACATAGACAACTTATGCTACTAAAAATGGATATAGAACTTCCATTTTTCTGGAAAATGGACTGAAGAACTTTGGGTGTTAATTTCATCCTTGGAGAAATTTGCCTGAAATTGACTGATAATTCACCTTTACTTAGGTTTATGAACTTTGACCAATATCCCAGTTTTATATTGTTTACTGTACCACCAATACTAGAATATTAAATATACTCAAACTCCTCTGGAAAGAAATTACAGTAACTTTGTCACAAACTCCATCTATTACCCATATTCTCACCCAATGAAAAGGGCCAAAGTTGGAAGAAAGCCTCTGCAATTAAACAGGTGATTTAACTTGTTTTGGCATAATTTCTTCTGTAGCCTGCTGGATCCAAACTTTAACTCACCTTGGAAATGAAGACATCAAGAAAGAATGGGACTCCAGATTTATTTTTTAAAAATCTCTTACTCAAGTACAGGTATCTTAACAGCCATAGGCACTGCATTGACATTCTGTGCTCTGCCTTAAACCTCCTGAATCCCATGGTTTTTATGTGTTAGCATTCATTTGCTGGAGATTATGGATTATCATACTGTGATTACCGTACACTGGTCTGGAAATTTGTAGGACACTTTTTCACATCTAGTTACTGGCTACTGCCTATGGCCGAATGAAAATATGACTTTTCATTCATATTTTTGCCACTTAAAAAATCTCTGACGCATAAAACGTAGTGCAAAATTAATTTATACAATTTAGTGAGCTTAGAAATAAGTATACACCCATGAAACTATTATCACAATTTATGCCATAAATCTATCCAACACGTCTACACAAATTTCTTCCTGCTCTCTTATTGTGTGTGCGTGTGTGTGTGTGTGTGTGTGTGTATGAAGAACACTTAACACAAGATCTTTGGCCAGTCCTCTTTTGATCTTCTTTCTAGATGTTTCCTCCTACCTACTTACAACTTGTATTAATAGGCACCTTGATATTTTATATCTCTTTATTTTGGAAAAAGAGATGGAAGTTCTGTTGGCTGATATCTCTCATATTTATACTTCACTCAGAAGAACCTCACTAGAGTGTTTTTCTGAATATAAAAGCAGTTCTTTCACTGAGGAGAATTATTTTAATTTCTCACAATATTTTCCCCTTGAAATTTGTATTCCAGAACATAAATAAAACACTATTGACATGGAGATTTATAATAATAAATTGTTCATTCACAAAGAAAGCTGGAAACCCCCCTTTTAAAAGTATATTACAGATAGTGATTACAGGTTCTGAATTAAGCAAAATGGTAGGTTATTTTAAATACACAGAAATATTTCACTTTTGGTGTTAGTAAAGGTTTATTGAAGTTGTTTTATTTCAGTAGCCTCCTTAAAGTGTTCTATGATCCTTGTCATTGGAGGATTATGAATGCGTTGTCTATTCTATGAGTACAAATGAAATAGCCCAGCTATTCATCAGTGACCTGATTAGACATGCTTGAAAATGCTTGTAATTATGTTTTAAAAGTATCAGAGCTTTTTTCTGTTGTTATGTAGAAGATTTTCTGCGCATTTACAACATTTGTAAGCTCAGATAGAACAGGAATGGTAAGTGAGAAAGCTTCTATTCCAGTGGAATTTTAGTTCCTCATGTTTAAGATAGAATAGGAACAAGATCTCAGAAGAAGATTGCCATAGATTTTTTTTTATGAGTGTCTGTAATGCTGTATGAAAGGTTGCTTTGGCTTATTTATTATTTCCTGCTTTTCTTTTCTCCTCTTTTCCTTTCTTATCTCTTACCATTCTTTTTTTTTTTTTTTTAAAGATGAGGTTTCACCATGATGGCCAGACTGGTCTTGAATTCCTGTCCTCAGGTGATCCACCCACCTCGGCCTCCCAAAGTGCTAGGATGACAGGCGTGAGCCACAGCGCTTGGCCGTCTTACCATTCTTATATCTAGAGCAGCATTTAACTAACTCAAGGAAAACAAAGAGCATTGTTGCTATGACAGAAAAAGGGAGGCTGACATTTTGCTACGCAAGCTCTGATTCACAAATATTCATAAACTTTGAGATAACAAAGGTGAAAATATACATTTTTATTCAACTTAACATTCTACTTTCTGTTTCCTATTCCTCATTCTGCAAATTATTTTAAAACGTAATTAATGATATATCAGCTTACACAACCACTCTAAGAATAATTTATTCCATTAATAAATATTTATAACAAGAAGGAAAATGTTTTACATTCTGTGGAATTTGTCAGAAATAAAACTCTTTGCCCCAAATCTTATTAAAAAAATAAATGAATCAATAAACTCAGACAAAGCCGGTTTTAGTTCCTACAGATCTTGTGAAAATTGATATTACACTGCAGGATAAACTCACTTGAAGTAGTAAGCCTTCAGCAAATGAAATATTTTCACTTGAGAATCATACTTAGCATTCTAACTGCCTGTTTATTTGCCACGGTAAAACATTTTTTGTTACCACAAAATATTTAGCAAAAGAAAAATATCTGAGAGCAGAGTTAACTATGGAAATTTTTATTGACTGTGGTCAGGGAAATGCGTCTGCTGCTAACAGGATTGTTGCTGTCTCTCCCACACTAATAACCCAACCTTCTCTTTTCAGTTATCAACAGCTACACCCGCTGAAGGAGTTCAGCCAGTAGATGCTGACTTGTGGTCCTGCTGAACATCTGTTCACTCTAGAGAGGTTTACAGTAACCTTACTCTTTTTTAGTATGTTTTTAAATCCATTTATTTATAGAATTCATATACATTGAATTCAACCATTTAGACTACATTTAATTGCATTTCCTATATTCACAGGATTGTGCAATCATCACCACAATCGATGTTACGACATTTTTATCACTATCTCTTCCCTCAACAAACCTTATGACCATTAACAATAGCTTCCAAATTCCCCCAATACCCCCTCCCAGGCAATAGCTAATCTATTTCCTGTCTCTATAGATTCATCTACTCCAGACATTTTACATAGAATTATATGATATGTTGTTTTTGTAATGACTTTTTTGTTTAGAATAATTATTTCAAGATTTATTTATGTTGTAGGGTACAACATACTTCCATTTTATTGCTGAATAACATTCCACTGTATTAATATACCTCCATTTTATCCACTTATGAGTTGATGGGCATTTGGGTTGCTTCTACTTTTGGCTGTTATCAACATTTTTGCACAACTTTTTGTGTAGATAGGCTTTCATCTCTCTGGGGTTATGTGGTAATTGCATGTTTAAAGTTTTGAGAAAACACCAGAACATTATGAGTTTGCTCCATTACTTTACATTCCCCTAAAAGTGTATGAAGGTTATGTGATAATTGCATGTTTAAAGTTTTGAGAAACCACCAGAACATTATGAGTTTGCTCCATTACTTTACATTCCCCTAAAAGTGTATGAAGGTTCCAGTCCCATATCCTGACTAATACTTGTCATTATCTGTCTTTTTCAGTATAGCTATCCTAGTGAGTACAAAATGATATGTCACGGTTCTGATTTGTATTTATCTAATGACTGATAATACTGAGTATATTTTCATATACGTATTGGTCATTTGTATAAATGTCTATTTATATACTTTGTCTACTTTAAATTGGATTATTTGTCATTTTATTATTAATTTGGAAGGATTATATATATTTTAGATGCAAATCTGTTATCAGACATACAGTTTGCTGATATTTTCTCTCATTCTGTAGGTTGTCTACTTTCTTGATGTCATTTTTCTTGAAGCATGAAAGTTTTAATTTGGCTGAACTCAATTTATTTATTGTTTTCCCTTTTTGTTGCTGTGTTCTTGATGTTTGTGTTGATGCTTCATGAAAATTGGTAAGTTTCATTTCTGGTTTTTATGCCTCAACAGGAATATTAAATTAAAATCCATTCTGGAAGCAGCTGCAATAAATAAGGCCTACGTTCATGCTTAGTGGCTGTTTATGGTGCTTTTCCACTTAGGAAGCATCATCTTAGAGATGCAAGAGTTTAAACCTGCACATCTTCAGGAGAATACATTTTCCCCAAAATCTAAAGACAAACTTAAAATTGATTAAAACAAGGGAAAAATTCAAGAGGCATGTGGATTATTTCTGGGCTTCTCATGCTAGGAGTATTATTTTCTTCAAGCATCATACCCTTTATGACAGCTGATAATTTCCCACATGTACCTAGTAGATCATTTTATTCTATCTCTAATTTCTTCCCACATTTACAAATTTCACTATTTAGTATGTGTTAAGTTCTTATTTTTTATGGAACACAAAAATACCATATTTCTAACTTTGATTAGAGTATTTAGAAACATAAACAAAATAATGTGGTTTGTAATATATGTTTAAGTTTTAATAACAATTTAGTTTTTTGTTTTTATTTTTGGAGGGGAGAACAGCCTATAAGAAGAATTTAGTGATGGGGACGGTTCTTTACTTGCATCATTGAACCAGGTTATGGTTGATTAGATGACAAGCTTTTCTTATGGTAGAAGCCTGGGATTTTGTATAGAGACACTCACTAGGATAGAAACAAGAGCCGAACACCTTCCCCTTGGGAAGTTGACAACACAATCGATCTAGTTCCTGAGTCTTTACTAAATGCTGTTGTACCTACTTGGAAACATGGGGAATCGTCTGCATACATATATACTAATTACAGTCTATCAGAATGTCCATCTGTTTATTATATGTTGAGAAAAAAAGTGAAAGATTCCTTCATCCCAAATGCATTTACTACCAATCAGTAACTGATACATTTTCCCTCAAGCCTGTACCAGCAGAATAAACGTCATGAAATGAGTAAGTGGGGGCTAAGATACCGTTCACCCCATCCTGATTAAATGAAGTATATTTCACAATATATACTAAACTGAAGTATATGATCCTTTTTGAGACAGAGTCTCACTCTGTCCCCCAGGCTGGAGTGCAGTGGCATCATCTTGGCTCACTGCAACCTCCGCTTCCCGGATTCAAGCAATTCTCCTGCCTCAGCCTCCCGAGTAGCTTGGACTACATGCACCTGTAGTCAGCCACCATGTCCAGCCAATATGTGATCTTATATGTAATGTCACCAGAGTGACAACTATCTGGGCCAGTGGTGGTGATGGGGATGGGGCAGGGGGCAAAAGAATTTACCAATAGAGTAGTAGATAAAGAAAGGCAGATTTATTATAAAAAGTTGGAAATAAGTTGCAAAACAGCAACAGGCAGGCAAGTAGAAGTGGACAGCAAGGAAATAATGGCTTGCTGGAGATTTCATAGCCTAGTATTTATGCTGTATGCTGAGTGGGCTTTGTGCTGTATTGATAACACCAAGGTTGCAGTGAGCTAACTTTCAGGTGTTTGGTGATAGTTGGGCACAGGAAGATTGTGAGTTATTTGCACCTATGTGGCCTGAACTATAAAGAAAGTCATACTAACAGCTTATTTGCTTTCTCTTTTTGCTTTTCCCTGGTTCTACCAGCCTGACTTCTTTTCCCTAATTAGGACGCCACATTTGAGATATGTCTTTTATATTTGCACCTGTTCTTGACACTCTGTGATCAGTTATTAGTATTTTCTTTAATTTAACCCCATAAAATGAAGGTTAGTACTCAAATTTACATGCTGATTAGACAAAGTACAGCAATTCATTGTTTATGATAATGGAGTAATGCCCCAGTGCAACAAAAGCCACCTATTCCAGGAATCCACAAAGGAGGACATGCTAAGGAAATTGGAGTAAAGGGACACCCCTTATCCCAATTCCCTTCAAAAAAAAAAAAAACTGCAGAAATATTAAAATTAAAGGTTCATAAAACCAGCACTACAGGAAAGGAAAGAGGCCATTTCAATGAGTGTTGGCACAATGAAGGAAATAGGAACAGCAACCCCTGATCCCTCCCTCCTTCTCCATCTTTGACCTTATTCTTGGGGCAAGATGCTATCAAGAAGCCTGCATTCTTCTTGTGCAGGGATGGAATGAAAGCGCTGCTTCTTAGTCCACAAGACTTTATGTGGGCTCAGTCACTGCTAATGGCATGCGTTGTGGCAAATTTCATACAGTCATGTTGGTTTCAGTACTCTTTTGAATGAAAGATACACACAGACGGAGGAGCACCTCTGTTCTTTGACCTGGAAAGGTAATGGCTACATGTTACACCTCTGGAATTTGATGGTGTTGATTTCAGTCCTTAGTATGTCACTTCTCAATGATGTTACTTGGTAATCTACTCTGCAAAATGACAATAATTGTCCTTGGTTTATTGGGCTAGTAGAGAATTAAATTAAACATTATGGATAAGCATGTACACTCTGCTTGCCAGGAATGGGTCAATAAATGCTAACCCAATATTTTACCCTAATTATACCCATTCTCTATACAATATAAATTAATCGATAGTTTTTGTTGACATTTCAATATGATAGTATTTCCTTATAGTCTCCATTCTACCTTTTATGGCCATTGCTGCCATGAAGAAGAAATGAAGCTTTCTAAGGACTAGCTATATACAGAAGACTGAAGCTGGACCCCTTCCTTAACAATATAAAAAAATCAACTCAAGATGGATTAAAGACTTACATGTAAAAACCCACAAGCATAAAAACCCTGGATGACAACCTAGGCAATACCATCCTGTACATAGATTTGAGTATGGATTTCATGACAAAGACACCAAAAGCAACTGCCCCGAAGCAGAAATTGACAAATAGGATCTAATTAAACTTAGCAGTTTCAGCACAGCAAAAGAAACTATCAATGGAGTAAACAGACATCCTACAAAATGGGAGAAAATATTTGCAAACTATGCATCTGACAAAGGTTTAATCTCCAGCATCTATAAAAGCAAATGTATTAGATAAAAGCAAACAACCCTATGAAAAAGTGGGCAAAGGACATTAAAAGGCACTTTTTAAAAGAAGACGTACATGTGACCAACAAGCATTGAAAAGAAGCTCAATATCACTGATCATTAGAGAAATGCAGCGCTATTCACAAGAGCGAAGGCATAAAATCATCCTAAATGCTTGCCAATGACAGATTGGATAAAGAAAATGTGGTACATGTACACCATGGAATACTATGCAGCCATAAAAATGGGATCATGTCTTTTGTGGGAACATGGATGGAGCTGGAGGTCATTGTCTTCAGCAAACTAATGTAGGAACAGAAAACCAAATATCATATGTTCTCACTTATAAGTGGGAGCTAAATGATGAGAACTGATGAACACAAAGAAGGTAACTACAGACTCTGGGATCTACTTGAGGGGGTAGGTTGGGAAGAGGGAGAGGAGCAGAAAATAGAACTACTGGATTCTGGGCTTACATCCTGGGTGATAAAATAATCTGCACCACAAACCCCTGTGACATGAGTTTACCAACATAGGAAAACTTCACATGTACCCCCAAAACCTAAAACAAAAGTTAAAAAAACCGATTTCTTAGCTATGAACAAGTTAATTAACTTATCTTTATACAAAAGTTTTTGACAAATTATGAGGCTGTTTTTATAAAATGAAATAAAAGTATGCATTATATTTTCTAAAATCCAAATTCTTCATGTAAGCCTGTGAGTGCAGCTCTCAGATTCTATAATTTCATTTTTTTTTCACATGTATGAGGAAAGAGAAGAGCAGGTATCTATTACTAAGGTTTTGCTTATATGCAGAAATACCTTTAGCATGATAGAGACCCTTGACATTATATGTGAGAACTAAATTTTCATGAACCACAGAATTCAGAATAACATTCGTACATGTATGTAACCATGATTTCTGAGACAAGTAGCATATCACATCAGTGAAGACATGAGCTGCTAAGAAATAATTATTCCATATAAAATAACAAATTAGATTTCTCCCTCACACTCTATGCAGAAATCAATACCTCTATAGCATGTCAGATGCATGTAGAAATTAAAGCTGATAACAACATACAAACTGTCTTGCAAATTATGATATTTTCCACTCTGATTGCTCTGAGGTTCTCAGAGGTCTGGTTAGGTAGGGTTCTAAGATTTAGTAAATAAAAATACAGACACTCAGTTAAATTTGAATCTCAGATAGGTGGTTAAGACATTTTTACATAATTTTGCTACAAATATTGTTTGGGGTATGCTTATATTAAAAACCTCTCTGAAAAACTGAAATTTAAATTTATCTGGATATTTTATGTTTTAACTAGAAATCCTATTTCAGATGAGGAAGGCAGATGACATACATCTTAATACATCTTATATCATATTTCCAAAGAAAAGAATGAGGAAACTGTGGAAATACATCAAATGCAAAATCTTCTACTTCAAAACTGGAATGTAATGACCACTGAAAATATCTTTCAAAAGTGAAGGTGAATAAAGGTATCTACTGACACAAACTTAGATAATTCTTTACTATCAGGCCAATACAAATTTTAACGTAAAGAAAATGTGGCAGGTATACACCATGGAATACTATGCAGCCATAAAAAAGAATGAGTTCATGTACTTTGCAGGGACACAGAAACCATCATCCTCAGCAAACTGACACAAGAACAGAAATGTAAACCGCATATTCTCACTTATAAATGGGTGTTGAACAATGTGAATACATGAACACAGGGAGGGGACCATCATACACCGGGGCCTGTGGAGGGGGTAGGGGAGGGATAGCAGTGGGTGGGGCATTGGAGAGAGATAGCCTTAGGAGAAATATCTAATGTAGATGATGGGGGTATGGGTGCAGCAAACCACCATGGCACGTGTATACCTGTGTAGCAAACCAGCACGTTCTGCACATGTGCTCCAGAACTTAAAGTATAATTTAAAAAATAAAAATAAAAAAAAGAATTCAGGCAAAAGGCAAAACTTACTGGCTAATTATTCTAAACATTTATAAAGAAACAGCAAAAAGAGATAGATTTCTGATTCTCACTACTGTGCCTTAGTTCTAAACAGGTTAAAAACATAAACTTGTTTTCTACCTGTTCTGGCGGCCAGATGTCTGAAATTAGTGTCCATGGAATAAAGGACAGTGAAAACAGGATCGTAATTTCTCTGGTGTTTATAGGAGAGAATCCATTTTTCCTGGCTCCTTCCAGCTTCTGTTAGTTACCAGCATTCCTTGGTTTGTGGCTGCGTGACTCCAATCTCTGCCTCTGTTATCACGTTGCCTCTGGATATATTTGTCAAATCTCCCTCTGCCTCTCTCTTATAAAGATGGATGTGATGACCTTTAGAACCCAACTAGATAATCCAGGATAATCTGCCTATGTTACGGTTTTTATCTTAATCGCATCTTTAATGATCCTTTTTCCTAAAAGGATGACATATACAGAATCCATAAATTAGGACCTGATATATAGGGGGGGAGGGGGGCATTATTCCATTTACCACAGCACCATACAGAGTTACCCATTTCAGGAGGATTGCGGACTCACATATGAAAGGAAAAACATATATTTCTAGGCAAAACCATAGAAAGCTATCTTCTGGTATGTTACAAATCTCTCATGGTTAAAGACTATCTATTTTTTGTTGGGAGGGGGAGGGTGGGAGGAGGATGTTAATCCACAGAATCTCATTTATTCCTGGTGAGAGTGCAAAATATAATAACCTCATTTAGAAAAACACAGTTTGATATTTTTAAATAAAGTTAAACATTCACATAAACATTTACATTATCTGAAGTCCAGCAATTATACTTCTTGGTATACACCCACGAAAAACTTTCACATGTCTATCTACATCAGAGGCATATACAAAAATTTTTCTTAGCAGCTCTGTTCATCATAGTGAAATGGGCAAAGTTCCCTTATGCCCCTTGAAAGGTGTGCCATGGGGTTGTGGCTTGTTGCTTTAGTACCTTGCGGCTCATACCCCTAAGGAAGCACACAGAGGGGCAGGTCATGGGAAGCGTTGACCCCAGGCAGCCAAACCAGTTGAGTGTTTACAGCTCTTGAAGCCCAAGTGGGCATGTGTTCCAGTTTTCAGCTTTGCCATCTGCAGGTCATTTGTGTTAATCAGCTCAGCTAGACCCTGCCTTATTGCAAGGACAGAGGGCTTTCTGTATCCTGGGTTCTTGCCTTAGTGTACTGGAAAAATCAAATCATAGGTGGTCTTGGAGAATGAGTGCAAGATTTATTTAGTGGAGGTAGCTCTCAGAGAGGTGAATGTGGAGGCCAGAAGAGGAATGGAGTGGGAAGGTGGTCTTACTCTGGATCCCAGCTGCTGAGTGGCTGGACTCTCCTCTGACTGCCCCTGGCCTAATTCCACATCATCCCTGTGTTGCTGGCCTGTGGGTGTCTGCTGGTGACTGTGGGGGTGCTCTTCTGCTCCTCTGCTCCTCTTGACATCCAGCTGTCTGTGTCTGTGCCCACTAGGGTCACAGGTGATTTTATAAACAAAGGATGGGGACCACAGTGGGCCAGGGTGGTCTTGGAAAACGCAACATGTGAGTGTGAAAACAGAAATGTCTGTCCTCACCTAGGTACTTGGGCATAGGCCTGAGGGTAGAGCCCTCACCAGGGACCCTGCCTTTTTCTACTGAGCACTTCCCACCCCCACTCCCGTATCAATAGCTAAAACTTGGCAGTATCCCCAAGTGCCTTTCAATCCTAGAGTAGATGCACAATGTAACTTCTGGAATAGTGGTATGAGGAGATCCATGGATCTGCTCTCCAGCAAAACATACATTACTGGTAAAAATTATACAAACTGGTGAAAACAGACTAACAAAAAATAAATAAAAACATTTAAAGTCTCTGGAGATTGTCCTGAGAGAGAAAAGCAAATTAAGAAACATTCATTCAAGAAAATCGACAACTTGGTAAGAATAGCAAGAATCTGGGCTAAACAAATCATGGCTCTCTCCCTTCTTCCTCCTCACAACTCAGAGTGATAGAAACTTCACTCCAGCTGGGTGCAGAAGAACACAGAGTTCCTTCTCCTAACCTTTCCTGAGTGCCATGGTATTTTTCTGGGAGGGCCAGGCCAACATTTCTCATTCCTCTCTCCTTTCTATCTGTTGCTGAGAAAAATTTCAGATGAGCATAACCAAAAGACCAAGGGCTCCCATCCTTTAGCCAATCCCCATATATAGGGTAGAGGATTTACCAACAGAGTGGAACACTGAAAAACTCATAATGGCCTCATTCCAGTTTATTTACAGGGTGGAGTTCCAAAGCCTCATAGTACACATGCTCATGCATGCGCACAGTGACTCTGGAATGACAGTGCTGTTAACTACTGTCTCTGTTTCTCTTTCTCCATCACACCAAATCATTAAACTACAGTAATTGCCATCTGAGCTCTCTATTACTTTTGATAACGCCCTAGAGCATAAATTCAGAGCCCTTTACTGGAGTTGTGGTTGAGCTCGGTGTTTGCTCTGAACCCTAAAGGCCTCCTCTTAGCCATCTCTTCCCTGGTTCCCTCTATAAACCAACTGTTCTATAATTTAGCATGTATCCCTGATAAAACTGCCAGCCTCCTCTTAGTTGCCTATGACCAAAACTTTCATTGTTTTTGAGAGTGCCCTCAGCCTTGACCTTTCTCATACTCTTTCAAATGAAGTCCCTTCCAAAGCGGAACAGACAAGGCTACCATTTCTACCCAGACACCTATTGCTAAAGCAGGGATGTCTACCCCCAGATTGGGAGCTGTGGCTCAGAGATGTTTGCCACGGGGAAGAAGCAGGTTGCTAAACAGGGAGCTTCTATACTCTTCTTTAAGGAAGGGACTTCATTTGAAACAGAGTATGGGAAAGTTCAAGGCTGAGGGCACTCTCAAAAACAATGAAAGTTTTGGTCATAGGCAACTAAGAGGAGGCTGGCAGTTTTATCAGGGATACATGCTAAATTACAGAACAGTTGGTTTATAGAGGGAACCAGGGAAGAGATGGCTAAGAGGAGGCCTTTAGGGTTCAGAGCAAATCTCAAACACCGAGCTCAACCACAACTCCAGTAAAGGGCTCTGAATTTAATGTGGAGCAATTTATGCTCCAGGGCATTATCAAAAGTAATAGAGGACTCAGATGGCAATTACTGTAGCTTAATGATTGGATGTGATGGAGAAAGAGAAACAGAGACAGTAGTTAACAGCACTGTCATTCCAGAGTCACTGTGTGCATGCATGAGCATGCGTACTATGAGGCTTTACACTGCAGGTGTGACAGATTTCACTAAAAAGGTCAAGGCACATCCCACGCCCCCCACCCACCCCACCCCCCGCAAAAGCAAACAATAATTAAAAGCCACAGAGAGAGGGACCTGAATCTATAATTGCTGATATATATTACCTAAAATGTCAGTTTTTACCCCAAAAAATTGTGAGATAGAGATATGCAGATACCAGAAAATGTGACGCACAAACAGGAATAAAAAAGCAGCCAACAGAAAGTGTCATTAAAGTGTTATATTACATTTAACAAACAATAACTTTAACACATCCATTATAGGTATGTTCATGGAGCTAAAAACCACACTTAAAGAATTAAAAGGCCAAGTGTGGTGGCTCATGCCTATAATTCTAGGATTTTGGAGGCCAAGGTGGGAAAATCGCTTGAAGCCATGAGTTTGAGATGAGCTTGGGCAACAAATCTCCACTAATGTGATAAATTTAAAAATATGTGTAATCCAGGTGTGGTGTCATGTGTCTATAGTCCCAGGTACTTGGGAGGCTGAAATGGAGGATCGCTTGAGCCCAGGAGGCCGAGATTGCAGTGAGTTATGATGGCACTGCTGCACTCCACAATGAGCAATGAAGTAAGACTATGTCTCATCTCCAAAAAAAAAAAAAAAAAAAAAGAAAAGAAAAAGAAAAGAAAAGAAAAGAAAGAAAGAAAGTTATGGAAATATCTCACAAAAAAATAAAACAAAAAAAAAAAAAAAAAAGAAAAAAACAATCAGGTCAAGCTCACTGTCTAATTATTCTAAACATTTACAAGTAAATAGTAACAAAGATTTCTGATTTTTACTACAGTGCCTAAGTTCTAAATGAGTTAAAAACATAAAAGTTTCCTACTTGATAGTTTATTTTTATGTTTGCTTATTATTGCGATCCTTCTTACATTAACTTGTTGACTATTCTAAAGGCTAGATCTTTATCTTTTAAAATTATTTTTAAATTATCTTTCTTTCCACCCCATATCTGATCTCTTTGACAGCAAAGAAGTACTTGATGGCAGCCTTGTCTCCAATTTTGGGAATAAAAGATTAATTTTTTAAACATTAAGTTGATTTGGTATAAAAGTTTATCATTTGAAACAGAAATATTCTTTACTGATATAGAATTCAATTTAATAACTTGGGATATTACAAGAGAGCTCTGGAATTCTTGGAGACTATTTTGGGTTGAGACAGGAAAACTTTGAATATTTCCTTTACTTCTTTGGAACTTCTCCTCATGAGGGTGTTTGTTACCTGCTTATATATTTACTATTCCTCCCCCGACGCCCCAATTAAGGTAAAGTCTTCCCTTAAATTTAAGTTTTCTCATGGTTCATCTGGTCCATTAAATTACTAGAGACGGGGAGGGGAGGTGGCAAGAGGGGGAAGATAGAGAGAGAAAAAAAATACTATTATTTAGGAGTGTCTTTGTTTCTCATGAAGACAGAACAATGCCTTATATCCTCTCTTTGTTATATTTCACTGCCAGTAGGAGTCCTTGGTTAAGAAGACAGGCATCAGAAATTTTAGCTAAAATTTGAGCGAGGTTTCTATGTGGCAACACTCCCACTGCTGCCTGAGTGTTCTACAGGAACCATTTCTCATTCTCCAGAATACACCTAGTTTCCTAAATATCAGCATTCTAATGAAAGGGTGATTAGAAAGATCTTTCAAGAGTGTGATGCTTAATTTTAGGAAAAAACATAGCCCAATTCAGTTCTTTCTTTGGAGGACTCAGGCAGCTTTCAGAATTTTCCCCAAGGTAGTTTATAATTTTTAGATTTCATTGTTATTTGGCAGGTATATTTTATAATTTATTTGTCTAATGGAAATAAAAAAACTATACATGTTTATATGTTATATTTTAATTTATATCATATCTCTATATATTTCACTTTCAGATTTTTAGATTTTTTTGGCAAATAGAATAAAATAGATTATTCTAGTAGGCTCATTTAAATTTTGAAGTAGCCTAATGGATCACTCTGAATTTATTTTCTTTTTCTACCTTAGGCAAGGAAAGTAACAAGCTGTGAAATGGCCAATAGAAAAGTTATTAGAGAGGAAAGAAGGTGAGCCCTGGGTTACCAGTAAAATTCATAATCATCAAGTAGTTTTTTGTTCAGTAGACACTGTAGACTACTACTGAATTTTTATCCTGTTATTGCATTCAAAGAGCAGGATCTCTGAGGAATTTATGACATTCAGTGGAAGTCCTAACTTTATATTCAGCTTTTCCAGGCTGTGAAAATAAAATATTTTAAATGATCCTAACCAATTCTCAGCACCCTTGTACACATTGATAGAGAACAAGTAAGATAGCTGCAAAGATAATTTCTGCTAGGTAAAAGGAAAAAATATGGAACACGGAGTGACCTCCATTCACAGGACTTGTTAAAGTAAGCAGAACATAAATAACAAGGCTGCTTTTCCTAGTGATGGAATAATTTAAGACATTCATAATTCAGTTTATTTACCATTGTTTAAATTATGATTTTTTTTTTTTTTTAGTTTGGAGCTCAATTATTTTTTAATTTATACTTTTTATTTGTTAATATAAATTAAAGAAAAGGCAGGTAGTAATTCAATAAAGGTGCATATGCCTAATATTGGGATTACAAAAGCTGTGAAGATTTTGTTGTATTTTCTTTAGAAATATTATTCAAGAAATCTAAAGATATTAACAAATCCATTGTACATGATCCCAGAGGTAGTCAGAATCCTTCCTAGTTAAGGATTATTCTAAATGTTTCCCATCTATATTTAATATACTTGCTATATATCAATATGCTACCAAATTATTCAAAATATTATTTTGTATTTTCAAATTTTATACATAAAAAAATTGTCAATTTTACTAAGGATTAATTTTTCAAGAGCTTCCTATGTTGATATATACATCCAGTGTATTCATTTTAACTATTGAATGGTAATAAATCCTTTGAAAATGTGTTCCATTCCAATTGTTAATAATGTATATAATGTTCAGATTCTGGTTATTGCATACTTCATGTTTATGGACATTACTTATAGCCCTTGTGCCC